>NC_133339.1:38086053-38386053 GCF_030506205.2 Paramisgurnus dabryanus | reverse complement strand
CTGTGTAATCAATTCTAGGATCGGATCATCTGAAGTTTCCTGTGTCACTATTGCTGTTTTGATGTCCCTCCGGACAAACATGTTTTTTTCATTCAGACCCTGATATAGTGAATGTAGAAAAACACCTTGGACCAGTTTACGATCATACTGAAACTCAGATTCTGTCTGTTCTGAAGCAAACACCACCCTCTGCTTAAGCCCCATTAACCTATACATAAACTGTTGTGGGGATTCTTTGTCCTGTTGTTTTGCATTGCTCAGTTCCTGAAATAATTCAGTACTACTGTTGTCCCTAAGGTGAGCTCTAAGGAACCGTTTCAACCCAGCTACGGTAAGTCTGTCTTTTGTAATAATCATCTCTTTGAAAGTACCAGGTTTGATAACTTTTAACACTGTTCGAATAACTTTTGACTCACAGAAATTTTCTGCTATACCTTCATCAATTTGCTTACATATGCTGTTGAAACTCAAGTCTGAATTTAAATCAGAGATTTGACCACCATAAATTTTGAATTCTCTATGTGGCAAATATGATGCAACATCAGATAATTTAAACAGACCAGTCATTTGTTTGTTGATAGGCAGTGGAACAGTTTGTTCAGCTCGTGAATGTGATGTCAGACCTGCAGTTTGTGCTACCTGCACCCTTGCAGCTGCTGATGTCGATGCAGAATGGGATACCAGTCCCACAGTCTCTTTGTTTTCGGTGATATACGAGGCAGAATCTTCCGTGTTCCGTAGCGGTCAACTCATGAACGAGGTCATGAAGGGTCAGCAAGCGGGCCACTCCTTGGTCCTCCAGACTCTGCAGTTGTTCTTATCGCATGAAATCAACAATAAAGTCATAGAGTTCCACTTCTGTTGCCTCCCCGTCTGGGACCCCCACTCCTTTCTCCACTGCGCATCACACAGGGCTACCTTGTAGAGTGCTTTGCAGTTCGAAGAGCTGACCAGCAGGTGGAGCTGCTTCTTGATCTCCCACCATAGTTCTCAAAGAGTAGCCATAGCTGGACTGCTGGTGCTGTTGAACTCACTGGTCTGGGATGTATGACTATTAACCACTGTGGTTCTTCCCATCCGCCAGGTGGTGCTGATCTCGGACGAGCCCCCAAATTGTTACACTTCTCAAGTCTGGTAAGCCTGAGGGAGTAAGTTGAATGTACCACACTGGCCAACACTCTAAAGTAATAATAAGAGACACTGTAAAACCGGAGTACTGGCTGCAGTCATTGACGATGTTTAATTGACTCTCATAGAAATATTGTTCATTAAAGTCAAATATAAAACACTTTACAAAACATGTGCATTTAAACAGTGCCATAAATCACAAGTGCAAACGTCTTAATAAATGTGTTCAACATACACCAAAATGTAAACTGTGAACATTTGCAGATCATTCAAAATGTCTACCAAAATGTGAAAAACGTTTGTTACAAAACCAACATTTAAATCAGCATTATTTCAGTCATTTCTATTCATTAACAACATTAACATATTTCAATAAGGGTAGTTACATTTTAATCATAGCTTGTTCATGGAGTTTTCAACCAAATATCATATTGTTCACATCATAATAAAATTAACAAGACATTGCTTTCATTTTCTAAACTGTCACAAATAAATATATTGCATTTTGCTTCACATTATCCTCGTGTTTTACATGTACGTCGCCATTTTGGCTCTGACTCACTCATGCTTACGCAGCCATTTTGGCTCGAGATACTTTCAGTTGCAAATGCATTTTAAACTCACTCACAGTTTATTATCCGATAACAATCAACATTATAAACTCTTTAAAAACATCCATGAACACTTTTTACATATTTCCCTTTACATTCACCTATTCATCCATCTTATGTCTAATACATAACCCAGTAACGCTCAATGCGTCTTAATAACAGTATATCTCAGTCATCTAACAGAAACAAAACACATACGTCTTTGAAGCACATTGTTTAACATTAGTGTAAACCAGTTTTTGAAACAGTTTTGCTCACCTGTAAAGTAATAATAAGAGACACTGTAAAACCGGATGAGTGCTATTTTTTAGCTTTCACTCCAAAACATAACAAAAAAACTTACATTTCACCTTGAATGCACTACTTTTATTAAAGTCGTATTGGAGTTAAGTTTGTTTTTCAGTCAAAAGAAAACTTTATTTAGTTATGACTCAATGTGGAAATGGCAACACAACAACACGTGTATGACGTGTCTTTTAGTTAAACCGCAGAGTCTGCCGACTAATTAAAGAGTAACTAAAAACTAAACAAACTTTTTTTAGTTGATGATCTGTAAGAATTGGGCTTTATCATAGATATGTATAAAGGCTAGGTGTCTTCCCGCTGAGTCCCTAACGGCATCACCTGGCGGCCATCTTACCACAGGGCGCTCGCTCACTCGTAGCATTGAGTTTTGGTGCAGGTACTTTTAAATGACCATAACTTGCTCAATTTTCTACCGATTTTCAAACAGTTTGGTTTTTTACAAACGTTATTAACGTGGCTATAATTCTGGATGCTTTAACATGTTTCATGAATTTTTTTATTTATTTTTAGTATAGGTAGGTTCGTGCTGTAAGCAAAGGTAAGTGTTACACAAGACTGGGACTTTCCTTCCTTCTAGGTTTGTGCTGTAAGCAGAGGTAAGTGTTACACAAGAGTGGGACTTTTCTCTTCCTTCTAGGTTCGTGCTGTTAGCAGAGGTAAGTGTTACACAAGACTGGGACTTTCCTTCCTTCTAGGTTCGTGCTGTAAGCAAAGGTAAGTGTTACACAAGAATGGGACTTTTCTCTTCCTTCTAGGTTCGTGCTGTAAGCAAAGGTAAGTGTTACACAAGACTGGGACTTTTCTTCCTTCTAGGTTTGTGCTGTAAGCAAAGGTAAGTGTTACACAAGACTGGGACTTTTCTTCCTTCTAGGTTTGTGCTGTAAGCAAAGGTAAGTGTTACACAAGACTGGGACTTTCCTTCCTTCTAGGTTTGTGCTGTAAGCAAAGGTAAGTGTTACACAAGACTGGGACTTTCCTTCCTTCTAGGTTCGTGCTGTAAGCAGAGGTAAGTGTTACACAAGACTGGGACTTTTCTCTTCCTTCTAAGTTCGTGCTGTAAGCAAAGGTAAGTGTTACACAAGACTGGGACTTTTCTCTTCCTTCTAGGTTTGTGCTGTAAGCAAAGGTAAGTGTTACACAAGACTGGGACTTTTCTTCCTTCTAGGTTCATGCTGTAAGCAAAGGTAAGTATTACACAAAGTTGGAGCTTTCCCTCCTTACTTCCTCTTCACTCGAGGCCAGTGGACTTAACAACGTGGGGATTTGCACGATGTGCTTTGACTTACGGCCTCCAAGGACAGGGGAAAGGACGTCGAGGACAACAGTGTAGAGCTGAACGCTTCCCTGGTTCTTCCTCCACTCAAGGCGTCGGAAACACAGAACAGGGGCGAACCTTTGAAGAGGCTCCACACAAAGATAGTTATTTCTCACAGCCGTCCACCCAACAGCCCTTTGGCACAAGTATAGATCGTAAATTGGTCTACTCACTTCAACTGTCCAGATGCTTCACCACTGCCCATCCACTCGACGAGGAAAAGGTTTCGTTACTACACACTCAAGGAAATCCCAACTTTACAAGTTTCTTCAACCCACACTCCACTGACCTCAACAGCTAGAAACTCCTCACGACTCCTCTGGTCTCGAAGTGGCTTCTATCGACATGAACACAGCATGACACTGCAAGCTGCTAAGTGTACACACACAAATGAAGACAAGGCAGTTTCACATTTCTCTCTTTCTCCAGTGGGGCCGCAACGCTACGTGGCTACTCACAACACAAGATCAGGTAATGCTCTTTGCTTGGTAATTCTCAATGGTGAAGTTCATTTACTCACACTTACTGAGGCTTCCCGGCGATCCACAGTTGAAAACCGCAACCGTCTTCAACTTAGCCATCCTGGTGATTCGCTTTAGCAATGTTTCTTCACCCAGTTCTTCTAACTCCAATTCCTCCGTGGTAACGACAGCAACACAGCACAGCACAACACAACACGACACGACACTGCTGGACAGAACACAACACGGACAAACTTCACTTCCAACTGTGTTTCCAAAGTCCCTTTTATCCTCCTTCCCTCCTCCTCTTCAGCCAATCGCTAACCACTGCGTTGATTTTCCGCACATGTGTCTCATCAGGCTGAATTTGTCCTTAGAAAACTACAGGAAGTTCCGGTGTTTCGGGTAAGTCGACTGGGCGGAAACCATCTTCATGCGGAACTAAACTTCCAACTCTTTGTTCTGCCTATACAAAAAGTCACACGGTGACATCTGCAGTGTCATAGGTACATCTTTGACGTTTATAACAAACCAAACCGTTTGAAAATCGGTAAAAAATTAAGCAAGTTATGGTCATTTAAAAGTACCTGCATCATTAAAACTCAATGCTATGAGTGAGCGAGCGCCCTGTGGTAAGATGGCCGCCAAAATGCGGACGTTCCACTCAATTGGCCAGCAGCGCGGACGAGACATCTAGCCTTTATACATATCTATGGGCTTTATTTGCGATTTTCATTGATTTGAGTAACTTTTTTGACATTTGGGTATAAAGTGTTTCCATGCTACAATATATGGTGTAAAAACATCTGAGTGCTCCCCTCTTCAGGTTGGACGGTGGCTACTGCAGTTGAATTTTCCTGTTGGATGTTGCAGTACCAGGTGATGTAAGCGATACGATCCTACATAAGCAAATAAAGCAAGGCCTACATAAGCCTGGTCAAATTAGAAAAAAAATAAAAGCCAGCCAAGAAAGTAGATATGATGACAAAATTTTTAAAAACCCCACCGCTCAAAATGTATCACATGCAGAGCAGACATTCCATTTTCAAAGCGTACCTGTATTGTAAGCATTTCGTTGAGGATTGAGAAAGTTATGATATTTTTAATATTAGAAATCAGAAGAAAAAGTTATATATGGATGTCAATGGAAGTGTGTGACCAAAAATGCTACTTATTCACATGTTTTTGCTTGTAACTTTCTCATTTCAGTAGAATTTTGTTAGTTCTTTCAAATGAAATCATGAACATTTACTGTTTTAGTTGGAATGGGCCATTTAGTTGGAATTAGTTTGTCATATTCAGACTCAGACCCACGGTGTTCAGAACGATGCTTGCGTTTCTGATGTTCTGACAGGATGTTGATGTTTGCTATTCTTCCACCACAAACGTGACTACCAAATTTCCGTGTTTATTTAAATACATTCTCTATAGGTTTCGATGAAATTTCGTAAGTACCAAGATAAAAGATATATATTTTGTCAACCATACCTTTCAGTTGTCCCCCGAGTGTAGCCGGAGCACACAAACAGTTGCTGTAAAATAAAATCACTAAAAAACGACTATAAATCGGGCTTAAAAGCTCAAAATATCAAAGAAAAGATTCTTCTTCACGTATTGTAGTGTTTAGTAAAAAAAAACTACAACCATGCGGCGAGAAGTGGATATTGCATGACACGCATTTTAAAGTAACAAGCAGGTGTGTCACCCAAGACATTCGACGTGCATGCCGGCGATGTCAGCATTGCTAAAGAAAGCAGCTGGAGCACAAATTTAGTATAAATAAAGTTATGTTTTCACTTTTTACACATTTTGATTGCATTTCTATAGTGACAAATTCAAATTCGTATTTTGGTTTTCAAATATGAGATAAGTTATCACACAGGCGCTCCCTGTTTCTATTTCAAACAGAATTCCTGCCTACGAAGGCTGTCCAAATGCGTCTCCCTTTATGCCATTGAAGTCAATGCCTCATGAGGGAGCAAAGAAAACCGCTGCCATTAGTTGTCAGACGCAGCCTTTGTAAAAAGTCTATGTTATGACATCATAAAATGTGGCCTCTGATTGGTGCCTACTCAGTAAGGCAAGGCAAGTTTATTTGTATAGCACATTTCATACACAGAGGTCATTCAAAGTCAGTGCTGGGCAAGCTACTTGGAAAATGTAGTGAGCTAAGCTACCAGTTACTTCACATTAAATGAAGCTTCACTACACTGAAGCTACCCCCCTGGAAAATGTAGCAAGCTAAGCTACATCAATAGTAGCTTGCTACATCCAAGCTACTTTTTTATTTTTAACCAGTTTTATTATGTAATTATTTATTCACTATTATAGGCTATACAAGCATAATGTAGGCCTAGGTACTTCACATTTTGGGGCTGTTTGCTGGACTTATCCTACTCCCAGAATAAAATGCATGTTTGAGCTGCCTTTATTCAATAACCCCTGGCCCTGACATATCTTAACACAGGGGTCTCCAACGTGGTGCCCGCAGGCAGCAGGTAGCCTGCACAGAGTCTGTGAGGTGCCCGCCAAAGCACACTATATTAATAGTTTCAATTGTAATATTTATTAAATTTTTTTTAAATTAGCTTGGCTTGATGACATAACCCAGTCAGAGGTAGAGCACGAGTCTTCACAGAATGCGAGTGGTAATGTTTTGTATGAATGAAGGAAGGCTGCACGACTCGAAAATACGGAACAAACGACGTCCTGTGTCGATTCAAATGACGCGCTTATTCTCAAATTCAGGACGACTTCAGAAATGTTTGGAAAATTGTAGCTTGTGTGGAAGCTACCTCACTACTTGGTCAAAAAAAGAGCTTAGCTACTGAAAAGATATTTGATTTAGAAAGCAGCTAAGCTACCGCCAAGCTACTGAAAAATGTAGTTAAACTACTAGCTTCGCTACTTGTTCGCTACCCAGCACTGTTCAAAGTGCTTTACACAGAAATGAGAAAACAATATATAAAAAAGAAAATGTAAAAAAAAGAGATACACGATAAAATCACAATAAAAACAAAGATACATAAGAATTTAAAATAACAATTAAAGAAAATAAATGTGATTTTAATAAAAACAGTTTAAAATCTTAAAAAGAATAAAGAATAGAAAAAATGCTAAAAAGAAAAAAGAATAAAAAAGTGACTTGAGTTAAAGATAGTTTACTTCCAAATGAAAAACTCCGCCACCATCCACCCATCCCCACGCTGCTCCAAACCCACACGCATCCCCCTCCTCCGACGAACACAAAAGAAGATACCCCGAGAAATTACGGCAAACACACAGCAGCAAGCGAACATTTTGAGTTTACTCGCTTAATCCGCGCGTGAACGCCACGCGTGAAATTCTAGTCATTCGAGAAATTCACGCGGAAATCCGCGTCATGGGAGGGGCTTCTGCGACTCCGCGGAGACCACTCCGCTCGCTTCCTGTAATCACGTCACTACTACAGCAAGCTCCTGATTGGTTAACGCGGCGCCGAATTCACAGTTACTGTGGATTCACACCAGCCGCGGAAGAGGCGGCAAAAACGCGTGAACCGCGTCCAGTTTGCCGCTTGAACATTTTGAGTTTACTCGCTTAATCCGCGCGTGACAGCCGCGCGTGAAATTCTAGTCATTCGAGAAATTCACGCGGAAATCCGCGTCATGGGAGGGGCTTCTGCGACTCCGTGGAGACTACACCACTCCGCTCGCTTCCTGTAATCACGTCACTACTACAGCAAGCTCCTGATTGGTTAACGCGGCGCGGAATTCCGCCAAAGTTCAGATTTTTGAACTCGCGCGTTTCCCGCGGCAACGCTCAATTCGCGCGGAATGCGCGGAACGCCCCGCGCCTTCCGCGCGTTCCGCGACATCCGCGCCGCGGCTACCGCGTGTACCGCGCCGCAGGATGCCTAATCGCGTGTTTGCATTGACTTAACATGTAAATCATCCGCGCTTGCCGCCTCTTCCGCGGCTGGTGTGAATCCACAGTTAAGTCCTGTCTTGAGACAAAACAACTAATTCTGGCAATATTTCTGAGATGGTAGTAAGCTGATTTGCTTATCGCTTTCACGTGACTACTGAAATTAAGGTCAGACTCTAAAATTACACAAAGACTTCTGATTTTGTGTCTTTAGACCCCTAGAGTCAAGGTAAGTATTAACCCTGAGAGTTTCATCTTTATTTCCAAATACGATGACTTCAGTTTTGTCTTTGTTTAACTGGAGGAAGTTTTGACGCATCCAACAGTTAATTTCATCAATGCATTTACATAGAGAGTCAATAGGGCTGTAGTCATTGGGTGACAGGGCTAAGTATATCTGTGTGTCATCTGCATAGTTGTAGGTTGCCCAGACTTGTTGAGATCAGAACAGAACATTTGATTATATACGGAAGAAGGTTATCACGGTAAGCAACATGCAGGCTACCAGCTTTCAATCAGTTTTTTTGCATAAATTGCTACCATTTTAACATTTTGGTGTTTGTTTTTGAGTCTACTTTTGCTGGTACAAGGTTGAAGGATGATTTGACAAAACTTTAAAGTAGCCTTTATGTATGTAGCATAGAATAACATACACTATTTATGAATGAGAATATTTTTTTGGGGACTTGAAGGTACAGATATAACATTTTGTAAGATTTTGCTTTTGAAAAGGTTGCTAAAACAGAAAAATACATCTGTCAGACCTGTTTTCAGAGAAATACAAAAACATGTCACAATCAAACCTAGAATTAGATTTTTTATTAGTTATGGAACCCATAAACACACCCTGCTTGAACACTTGGGGGGGAACATTCAGGGCTATGGATATATATGTACATTGAAAGTGTCAATTTGGCTGTTTCTGATTATGGGTGGCATGTCCCCCTCAACATAAAACCTTACTTTAAATTACGCTGCATTTTCTTCATGTGAAACACTGGTATTTTGAAATCATGCGCCTCATTTGCAACTTTAAATTTCTTTCTGCCCTGCTCCTTTGCAGCATCCTTTACTTTACAACTAACCTTCATCTGGGAAACCACAGGGATGTGTGAATATTTGATCTGTTAACTGTTGGCATATGTCAGATTAATTGCATGACTCTCGTAGAGAAAAGCTGTTGCTATCAAACATTGTGTTAATTAACTAAGTCAGTGTAGTGGTGAAGAGATCAAATGGGGGAACTGATAGAAGGTTTTGCGAAGAAATTACATTTAAAATACAAAAATATGGTAGTTTGTTTTGATCAATGTTGTGGCTGCTATTTTTTGTAGTTTATTTTAATAAACTTAAAATCAAAGTTTTGGTTATTTTATTTTTAAAATACATCTGATGTACCTTTGCCCAGTCCTGATTACCACAAATTGTATAATTTATTGTCATTAAACTCCTGACAACAAAACCAATTGTTAAAAATTGTAGATAATTTACTCATTTAAATAGGCTTGACTTTTACATTCTAATTCTTTTGACCAGTATTGTTTAAAATTGTAATATTAACTTGATGAGTTGTCTGACAGTTAAATCATTTATTGTAAATGGATTGCATTTATATAGCGCTTTTATGGTTGTTGTAACAGTACAAAATACTTTCTTTCTTTTTTGTAGGGTGAAAATGAACAATAGTTCATGCAGGGAATATGAATTTCAAATCAAATTCCTACCACCACTGTACGGCATTGAAATGTGTGTGGCTTTAGCCGGGAATTTATTTGCCTTGTGGCTCCTGTTCATGAAAGAGAGAAAGAACTGGCACACTGGAGTTGTGTTCTCCTGTAACCTGGCCATCAGTGATGTACTTTATGTCCTAACCTTGCCTTTGCTCATCATTTACTATGCCAAAAAGAAGCAGTGGACATTTGGAGTTGCTGCATGCAAAATCGAACGCTTCCTCTTTAACTGCAACCTCTACGTCAGCATTATTTTTATCATGTGCATCAGCGTCAACAGATATCTGGCAATCGTCTACCCATTCTTCAGCCACAGATACGTTCGGCCTAAACATGCGAAGATCATAAGCGCGCTGACATGGCTCATAGTGGTAATAACTGTGTCACCAGTCCTCCATTTTGCTGGAACGGAGATCAAAGATTCAAATAAAACACTTTGTGTGTCATTTTATAATAAAACTATGGAAACCTCCCATTTCCATTACAAGGTATTTCTCATGGTTGTGGGATGCATGATTCCTTTTGTAGTTACCTTTGCATCTTATCTAGGTGTGATTTGGGCTGTTCTGCAAAATAAAAATATCACCATGTTGGAGAAAAGGAAAGTGGCTCTGCTGGTAGGTTTGGTCTGTGTCCTATACGCCATATCATTTGTGCCTTATCATGCTTTGCAGACATATCAACTGTACTTAATAAAGAATAACAATCTCAATCAAGAGAGTGCATTTTGCAGGGTGCATAATTCATATCAAGTGTCAAAAGTGTTGACCACCTTAAACATGTGCATACATCCGCTTTTGTACATGGCTGTTTTTGACAGCATACGGACAGTTTGCTGTGGAAGGAGCTCAGATGATTCTTTTTAAATGATGCATGCAGTGGCTTCCTGGACATTGCAGGCAAACCACAAAGCAGATAAGACAGCTAGATCAAATATTTTTCCTTCGTTTTTTCTTTAACTGTGAATTATCAGATGGTAGCAAGTGAATGTAAAGTGCTTAAGATGTAAAGACTTAATAAAGATGCATGATGGTCTCAGTCTTTTTATGACTTAAAATGTTTTTCATTATAGCAAATGTTATGAATAAGGCGACTTCAGCAGTTGTTTAAATTAGCGGCAACATTATTTTAATCACAGAGTATATAAAATATTACTTTGAAAAATTATATATATTAGATAACGATAATGTCTAATACTGAATCAGATAGTTATTGTACTAACAACAACCATGGTAAACAAGTCCCACCTTATAGTAAAATAATAATTAGCAATTGTTGTGTTGTGGGAATGAGGATTCTGGCTAGAGAGGATACAGCTACAGCCAAATCTGGTGAGATGATGGGTTTAGGGTTAGGTTTGGAGGTTAGATTGGGATGAAAACAGAAATATGGTCTTCACTGCAGAACACAATGTCCAGGGGGCGAAACTGGATCTACATTAAACTCCTCACACTTTATGTACTTGCTCCGACAGATGAACGAGCATATTTGCTTTTTGCAGCCAGCAATTAGTGACACGGTCGCCAACGTTTGCTCTTATCAATAAAACTACATGTTTGATTAATAATACAGTTATATACACTCACCTAAAGGATTATTAGAAACACCATACTAATCAATCAGAGGATGGGTACATGGTGGTCATAAAGGGATGGACATGGTCAGAAACAATGCTCAGGTAGGCCGTGGCATTTAAACAATGCCCAATTGGCACTAAGGTGCCAAGAAAACATCCCCCACACCATTACTCCACCACCACCAGCCTGCACAGTGGTAACAAGGCATGATGGATCCATGTTCTCATTCTGTTTACGCCAAATTCTGACTCTATCATCTGAATGTCTTAACAGAAATCGAGACTCATCAGACCTGGCAAAAATTTTCCAGTCTTCAACTATCCAATTTTGGGGAGCTTGTGCAAATTGTAGCCTCTTTTTCCTATTTGTAGTGGAGATGAGTGGTACCCGGTGGGGTCTTCTGCTGTTGTAGCCCATCCCCTCAAGGTTGTCCGTGTTGTGGCTTCATAAATGCTTTGCTGCATACCTCGGTTATTTCAGTCAAAGTTGCGCTTCTATCAGCTTGAATAAGTCGGCCCTCTGACCTCTAGCATCAACAAGGCATTTTCGCCCACAGGACTGCCGCATACTGGATGTTTTTACCTTTTCACACCATTCTTTGTAAACCTTAGAAATGGTTGTGCGTGAAAACCCCAGTAACAGATTGGGAAATACTAACCAACAACCATGCCACGCGCAAAATTGCTTAAATCACCTTTCTTTCCCATTCTGACATTCAGTTTGGAGTTCAGGAGATTGTCTTGACCAGGACCACACCCCTAAATGCATTGAAGCAACTACCATGTGATTGGTTGATTAGATAATTGCATTAATGAGAAATTGAACAGGTGATCCTGATAATCCTTTAGGTGAGTGTATAATCATAATTTAGTAAGTAATGATCACAGTTAGGTGTGTGTGGGGGGGGGTAAGGGACACATTAGGCAGAATCCCAACAGGGTGGTATCACTGAAGGGATTTATTTGCGATAACAACCCAGATGACTGTACATTATCTCATATATTACTCGAGTAAATGTATAGAGAACATTTTTATTTGATATGTTTTAATTAGCACATTTGTAAGAAAACGAAACATTCCCCTGTTTTCCTAATCCTAACAAGTTCAAAGTCCATACAAGATGAACATTTAGGGGTGGACAGGGATTAGCTTAAACTAGGACTAGGCCTTAGTTTAATTAGGAAATATAACTAGTTTTAACAACTATGTCTAAAAACATTACTGGTGTGAATTTTGAGGCAAAACAAAGGGCACTGGTGTATTTTAAGATATATGTCAGAGAAAGTTGTTTTCAGTTTGGACAGCTCTTACATTTATTTTAGTCTAGGACTAGTCTAATCCCTGTCCGGGAAACCGCCCCATAGTTTATTAATTTCTAAATGACGTCATATATGTTATTCATTATGCATATTTATACTGTATTCATTCACAGGTATTAAACTGCACCTGGTAAGATGACTAATACCCGGATGAGTGTTATTTTTTGCTTCCACTCCAAAAAATTATAACAAAAAACCTTACATTTCACCTTGAAGGCACTACTTTTATTAAAGTCTTGGAGTTAAGTTTGTTTTTCAGTCAAAAGAAAACTTTATTTAGTTATGATTCAATTGGAAATGGCAACGCAGCAACACGTGTATGACGTGTCTCATGGTAAAACCGCGAGTCTGCGGACTAATTAAAATGCAGTGGGAAGAGATCCAGCCCCGCCCCATTGGATTTCGTGCTCTGCAGTGAGGTGCTACTGAAAACAAAGCTCATCCAGCAAAATTTCACAAAATTTTGGCCATATCACTGTAAAAAAAAGTCAATTCAACCTACTATTTTAAGTTTTGGCTTAAAAACGTTAACATAAATTATAAATTCAGGTTGAAATAGTTTAACTTAGTTTTTTTAGTTAAAGTAAGATACAAATATATGTTGATTTGACCAAATTGCTACAAATTTTTTACAGTGTAGCTGTATCCCTTCAAGCCACAACTGGGACAGAGAGACTGTCCGTTTTGAATGCTTATAACTTCTAAATAAGAATTTTGTCAATGTTTTGGAGCAATAGTTATATAGATTTGAAGCTAATATATATTCATACTAAAAGCAAAAAACTTCAATTTCATGGGGACTTTATGGGGACATGGCAACATTAGTTGTCTTTAGTCCGCCGGACCCACAGGTGGCGCTGTAACGCGACTGCTGGAGCTCTCACTCACTCTAGTCCGGAAAACGAATCTTCACGAGGGCGCGACAACCGGTAAAAATGCCATCCATCGAATACGACGAGTAAGTTTTTTCTACTTAGTTTTTCTTTTGTCGTATATTTAATAATAGCGGTTATGTTAATCGTGTGTATTTTACAGCTCAAAGCCCAGCTGGGCCGATCAGGTGGAGGAGGAAGGAGATGAAGGTACGAGGCCGCAGCACAGCTTGTGCTGTTATATCACATCCACGTGTTTACAACATGTAATAATGTCCACAGATTACAGAAAGCGAAATATGTCAATCTATTTATTTATATCGAGTATAAAAACACAGTTGCTGGTAATGATAACAGTCAATGACAGGACATCAGTTGTTTGCAGACAGCTGGCTTTGTGCTGCGCTTACACTCCGTTGCGCGGTGTCATTTAACGTTACATTGAATATAAAGTGCGGATGTTTTTGTATAATATTTGATTAAAATACACTTTTGGCGTCTTGTTGACACTATACTATACTAAGTGTGTTATTGTACATTCCGCGATTGGGCACTTTTTCATATTTTTATTATCATACCACATAAACATACTACTTTACTATTCTTTATTATCTAAAGTAGTAAGTAAACTGTAGTGTACTATAGTACATTTTATTAATGTATACTGTAGTGTGTTTACTAAAGTGAATTGAAAGACTGTAGTTAATACAATTAACTATGGTAAAGTTCAGAAACACTATAGTATTTAGGAACTTTACATTTATGCATTTGGCAGACACTTTTAGCCAAAGCGACCCAGTTCCCTGGGTTTGAACCCATAACCTTTTGGGCCGCTAACACAGGAGCTATACAGGAGGACTGCAGGTTACTATAGTAAATGCTAACGTAAACTACAGTATCTCTGTCTTTCCTTATCTTTAGGTTCACTCCCTTCACCTAAAGAGACTGTCAAAGGCAACATAAAGACCGTCACTGATTACAAGATTGATGAAGATGGCAAGAAGTACAAAGTGAGCAGTGTTTCTATTTCAATACGGCAAAAAATTAATTTCTTTGGTCAAAAATTAGTTTTAAATACATTTTGTAAAATTTTCCTGGCCAAAATATTTGTAAAAATGTATGAAGTATAATATTAGTATGTATAAAAGATACAATTATATTATTATTATAATTATTTTATTATTATTATATTATAAGATTATTTTTGCACTTAAAAATATTTTTAATTTGAATCTTTTCAAACCTGTTATGTTTACAGGTTTGTAACATATCATTTTTTTCTTTCCATGTGAAATGAATATAATTACTTTAAAATGTGTCTTTTAAAAATATATTGTAAAATATTCAACAAATAAATAGGTGAAAAATAGATTTGTTTTAAAATATATTTCAGTACATATATTTTTGAAATATATATTTTTTGGTTGTATGGGTTCCTTATGCGAAATTGTTTTGGGAGAATGTGTCTATTAACCCTTTATCCTTGAATAATCAGATTATCAGAACTTTCAAGATTGAGACACGCAAGGCCTCCAAAGCTGTTGCCAGGAGAAAGGTATGGCTCTGATAAAATCTCTTAATATCCCTTTTCTATATATTTTTTTTTCGGCAGTAAACATGTTTTTTATTTCCCCACAGAACTGGAAGAAGTTTGGCAACTCAGAATTTGACCAACCAGGTCCTAATGTTGCCACGACTACAGTGAGTGATGATGTCTTCATGACCTTCATCTCTAACAAAGAGGTATGATGGTGTGAAGAGCATTTTACTAGCAGTGTAATTATAAAATGTAAGTTTATTTTAAAATAAGAAAAGAAATAAATTCATTTTTTATGGGGAAATGTGATTTCTTTACAGTAGGGCATCACAGAATAAAATCCAATCCAATAGCATCCTTTCTTATATGAACAATTAAAATTGCATTGCCAATACATGTAGTTTACTTTGTGTTTCACTTCCCTGTTCTGCCAAAAGCAAAAAGTGACCCATCTGACTATTTTACAGGACTTGAATGCTCAAGACCAGGATGAGGATCCCATGAGCAAGATTAAAGGACAAAAAATCGTGTCCTGTCGTATTTGTAAAGGGGATCACTGGACCACCCGCTGTCCGTACAAGGACACGCTTGGTCCTATGCAGAAGGAGCTGGCAGAGCAGTTGGGCTTGTCCACAGGCGAGAAAGATAAAACCGCAGGTATGACGATGGAGACCTACAACCGACAGGTTTATTATTTATGTTTAATCCAGAAGTAATGTGAGTGTAATCATCTTTAATCATCCAGAGCCTGAGCCCGCTCAGCCCGTCCAGAGCAAGACCGGGAAGTACGTTCCCCCCAGCCTGCGTGACGGAGGCACGCGAAGAGGAGAGTCCATGCAGCCTAACCGCAGAGGTTTGTGATTTGAATTTGGGCAGATGCATGGAGATGGCAAACTATGCTATGCGGATCTGGCAAGAAGGTAATACCTGTTCATGATTTCTTTGCAGCTGATGATAATGCTACAATTCGTGTGACCAACCTGTCCGAGGACACCAGGGAAACAGATCTGCAGGAGCTTTTCAGACCTTTTGGTTCCATCTCTAGGATCTATCTGGCTAAAGATAAGAACACAGGCCAGTCTAAGGTGAGAGATCAAATGTGACCTTTAGGGTTTGGTGACCACATGATACACGGAGAAGTGAAGGATGCATGTTGGCAGGCAATTTGAGAATGAAAAATGAAGTGTATCTTACATGAAGTGATGTATGTTACTCTGGGTATGAATGTGGATCTTTTATATCAATGTTTTTTGTCCCCCACTTTAGGGCTTTGCTTTCATCAGTTTCCACCGGCGTGAGGACGCTGCAAGAGCCATCGCCGGTGTGTCCGGCTTCGGATACGATCATCTTATTCTCAACGTTGAATGGGCCAAGTGAGTCTTCTGGAAAGTGTAAATGATGTATAAATCTATTTTCTTTAATCTAAACATGTTTTTCCCACCCTTTCTTTTTTTTAGACCCTCCAACAACTGAAAGAGTACAATAAATATTCCAGGAGGTCTTCGAGTGTTCTCCTAATTCTATAAGAAAGTGATCCAAATAAATGCAAATGATAAAAAATGAATTTGCCTCAATCTTAATATTTACACTGGGTCTTTATCTTATTTTCTGTACTTGTACTTAAGCTGTCTTAAGAGCTAATACACTTAGGGGCGGTTTCCCAGACAGGGATTAGACTAGTCCTAGACTAAAATAAATGTAAGAGCTGTCCAAACTGAAAACATCTTGCACTGACATCTCCTAAAATTCATGAGTGCCATTTGTTTTGCTTCAAAATGCACATAAGTAATGTTTTTAGTAAGACATGTTTGTTAAAACTAGTTATATTTCCTAATTCAACTAAGGCCTAGGCCTGGCTTAAGCTAATCCATGTCCGGGAAACCACCCCATAATGTTGAAATTGAAAATAACGGAACTAATAATCATCATCTTAAAAATCTGAAAAATTCCTGTATGACGAAGTTATTTTTGGGCATTTTTTGACTTTAATAGACAGACGGTAATGTAAAGAAAGGACAGAAATGGTCTCAGAACTCTGGTTGCTGAAAGATCTCATAGGTGGTACAGTGCGATCACGTCACATTTACCAAATGATATTGTAATAAAGATGTCATGTGTGTACATTTTGTAATATTTAGATTTATTACAAGGCTGGTTGGATTGCTTGATTCTGATTGGCCAGTCAAAACATTTGCAGGTATGTTATTACCAGATATAAAAATTAATAACACACTGTAACCTGGATCCTGCAAATCATTTTGACAGGTACTGTTTAATATTACAAAGTATTGATTGTAATTCTTTTCAGCCAGTTAGTCATAAACATTTGAGGTCAAAACTATATGGTCATCTATATTGACGGTCCATGTTGAATGAGCTGTATATATATTTACTTAGATTTATAATTTAAAATAATGTCAAAACAAATGTTATGTAAACTTGAAATTAGTGCAATTACCTTGCTTTTTATTTAAAACGCAATTCAAGTGAAAGACAATAAATGAACTAGGGTACTGCTAGCTTTGCCAACTGTAATAGCAATACAGGCATTATAAGCATATTGTACAAAGCATCCATATTTACATACTGCAGTGAATTGGTATGTTAGTTTTCAGAGCCGTTCTTCCATTATATTTAGAGTATGCAAGCTACGTAGGGCTCGAACCACTATGGGGCCCTCTTGCTTTTAACTTCATGCGGCCGGGGTTGGGCAAAGATACATTAAAATGTATTTTAAAATAAAATACCAAATACCTTAGTTTTAAGTGTATCAAAATGAAACTACAAAATACAGCAGCCACAACATGTATCAAAATAAACTACTGTATTTTTGTATTTTGAAAAATACTTTCACAAGGGAGCAATATCTTCACAAACCTTTTATCAGTTGGACTAATGGTGAAGAAGCAATCGATCAAATAGTCACGCAAAAATCTGACATATGCAACCGGTAATAAAGGGCCTACTTTGCACTAGCAACACTGAGAAACAAGTAATTCATGAGAAGACAACTGATGGCAACTAGTTTCTAACTAATACCATAAATCATAAATACCAAAACTTAACATGAACTGTTAAAAATTATAGCAAATTATGCAAAAAATTAATAAAAAGCTGGCAGCCTGCACGTTTAGGCACCAATCAGAAGCCGCATTTCTATGATGTCACAATGTAGACTTCTTAAAAAGTATTAAAATACAAAGCACTGAAGTATTTTGTGTCGTATACAAAATACAAAGCCATTATCATCATCCCTATCAAATATATATTACAAAATACTATTTTGTATTTGAAATACGTATTTGAATTATATATATCAAAATACTGCCCATCCCTGCTTGCGGTGCAGCACAGGCCAGTTGGCGAGTGACATCATTGTGCCGCGAGAGCAATCTGAAAGCGTAACAAGCAGTCTGATCTCTCGATACTTTCATTTTAGTTATCTGTCAGTCGGTCGGTCTGTTCAGCTCCGCAAGACAAAAAGCGCAATGAATGTGAAGTAAAAAGATAAGGACACATTAATGTTTTCCATTACTATGTATTCTTGACTGCAGTCCAAATCTACAGATTCAGTCCAGTGGGTTTTGTTAAAAATGTTTGTACGAATCAAAAGCTTTCACGTGTGAACATCTATTCATGCAATATATTATGGGACTCATTTTAAAACAATGCATATTACGTCTTAAGTTTGCATATTTAGAGTATTGATGTATTTTGGTTTGTTAACCACTGAAGTCTGATCATGCATTACAAATTGGAAAATATGTTGAGTTGTTAGTTTTTTGACAGCATTTTTATTTCCCTGATCTATCTATCTATATATATCTCTGGCAGTAGACCTTGGTTTCTAAGTTCTAATGTAACAAATTAAGGGCTTTTCAGAAAACACATGTCAATGTTGTAATTAGGAAATATTCTAATGAGTGTCACAGTAATATCTATAAGGAATAAATGTATAGGTATAGGATAATACAATGCTTTTTAGTTAACATTTTCTTTATAGCTACATTAAAAAGCAGAGACGATGAATGGGTTTTATAAATGCGCACTGACAGGGCCCCCTCACAAAGTTGCTCACGGCCCCCAGAAGTCCAGGATCGGCTGTTCTAAACACCTACAGAACACGCACATGGTCCATATTCTATAAAGCGAGTCCTCCACCTAATGTTGATGTTAAATATTTTTTTTTTTAAATGTAAACCCTCCTGCTCATCTTCCGTCACATTACTTACAGCACTACATCAACACCGATTTGGAAAAAAGTGAAACTTGTAGAAGACAATCCAACCATTGATCAATCCAATCTTGTACCTTACTTTTGGGCTGGTTCCAAGGACAGTGCTCTAGTCAAAGACAAATGCTTGTCTTAACAGAAACTAGCTTGCATTGACATAACTTAAAATATATAAATTCCATTGTGTATCAAGGTGCACATCAGTATTGTTCTTAATTGTTTGCATAAAACTACTTAAATGTCCAAATAACCAAGGCCTAGTCCTAGATTAAGCTTAACCCTGCCCCTTTATGAATAACTGCAAAATAAAGCATTTACAAGACAAACCAAAAACAAGATGTCCTTAAGACCATTTATTGGACTTTGAGGACAAAAACTAAAGAGAACAGTAGAATAAAGAATTAATGACAAGTCCTTTTTCACAACAATTAAACCATTTGATAAGAGCTTTATTTGAAATATTACAACATATAAAAACTACATAGAATTTACACCACTATATCAAAGTGGATATTGCAAAAATCACATTTAAAAATTGATACACATCACATAAATGGCACTGCACAGACGGTCAATAAAAATGCCACTGAAGTGGCTGGGCTCCAAACCAGCTTAAGAATATTGGAATGAATTTATTGAGTCACAAGGTGCTCGAGCAAAACGCATGATTTTGTGGCTTTGTGGAGAAAGGATAGCTTTAGTCACAAACCTCCATCTTCTCCTGCTTCACAGGCTCTGGAGACACAAAACAAAAATGAAGCTGAATTCTTAAAAAAAATAAGTTAATTTGGTGGTTGTTTTGTATAAATACAAAATGATTTACCTGTAACATTTTCTTTCATTCTCACCATCACACACTTCTTGATTTCCAGTCCAATGGCTTTGGAAAGAGGCGGAGGCACAGCATTTCCAACCTTTATGAAGGATATACCAAAAAATTAGCATGGAGTCATCAGCTAAAAAAAAAAAAAAAAAAAAAAAACACAAAATAGGAAAGGCGAGGTTCTGCATCATACCTGTCGGTGTTTGTCTAAAACATTGCCGAAGAAGCGATAGGTGTCTGGGAAGCCCTGGGAGCGAGCGCATTCCCTGACACTCACCACACGGTGCTGTTCAGGGTGCAACACACGACCCTAAAAATAAACACACAGGGATTAAAAATAAACACACAGGGATTAAAACAAAGACTTGCCAATCTTCATACTTATGCTACCCCAGTAAGTGCATGGTGTCAATCATTGGGTGCATTAATACCTGCTTTCCCATAGGCTCAGGATTGGTAACTGTCGTGCTAAAGAAACCGTCCCATTCCAGTCGGCCGTACAGGCCAGCCCAGTGGTTATGGCGATTACCCGTGTGAGGCAGACACCAGGGAACCAGTGTGTTGAATTGCCTGTCGGCAGGGTCACACGGTTTTCCTATTGTAGAGATTGTGAGCAGCTGTAAGTTTCTGTACAGATAAAGTCAAAACAGAATATGTGAATGAATCATACCCTCAGCACAGGAACACACTCCTCGCAGAGCACCAGTGCCACTGCGCCCATTCTTTTTGTCGGAGTGGGTGTAGCGCAGCTTTTTGGTGGTGGTGCCGTCCCTTAACCGCACCTCGATGTTCGGCAAATCCCTCCAATCGGAACCAGGCGCCAGAGGAATGTGACGCATGCGGGCAGCCACAAGGGCACTCATGTCCTAAAACGGTAGAAACACTTTAAGTTAAAACAACATTTTCAATAAGATCAGGAAAAACGCATCCGGAATCGAGAAACTGACCTTGCAAATGTGGTCCCTGAGGATGGGCTGGTACTGTGAGCCACGAATGTGTCTCTGGAACCAGGACTGCGGCTCACCGTTATAAGAGATCTCAAGAGCAGCAGCTCCATTACGGATTTCTGGAAGGTCAGACATGGTGTCCCGCACAGTGATGGTGCGATAAATGCCTCCGTTTCCACTGGAAAAATAGTAGGCAATTAATTAGTTTTTGACCAATGCAAAACATCAAAAATCAAAACATCCAAAAATGCTTACCGGGTGACATTGCTGACGTATCTCTTCTCATCGACCACCACACTGAGAGAGCAAGCCCTTGGGGCGAACACGTGAAGTGGTTCAGGATAGCGAGGAAGCTTTTCACCTGGGGCAGCAGCAAGGACGATGGCCCTGCGTCTTGTCTGGGCCACACCATACTGTCCTGCCTGCAGAAGTAATCAGGATTAACATCAAGAACAGCTACTACCATGTGACTTTTAAAGAAACAAGCATGAATCATTTTAACTTGCCTGTAGCACACCGAATGTACACTGGTAGCCCATGCGAACCAGACAGCGCAATGTAAGCTTTAGGACCATGGAGCGCTTAAAGGACACAAAGTTCCTCACGTTTTCCAGCAGGAAGAACTTGGGTCTGTAGTAGTCACAGTAACTGAAATAGTAGAGTAACACATTCAAATTATGCACTACTTCACAGCAAATGTTACCAAATGAGCAAAACATTTTACAATTAAGGTTTTTCTGACCTCAAATAGGAGACGACCAGAGAGTTCTTGAACTTGGAGTATGTGCGAGAGTTAAATCGGTTCATTCCACTGAAACCTTGGCATGGTGGCCCACCGCACAGCATCTCTACGTCGCCCTTCTGTGGCAGCTTCTGTCCTAGAGAGTTAGTCTTCTCACCAGACATCACCAATTTCAAAAGGACGTTGCAGTCCTCTGTGAAAACCGTGGTGCCAGGGTTGTTCAACCTGAACGCTTGAGCAGCTGGGTCCCACATCTCAATGGCCCAATTGGTTTCAGAGATGCCTGTCGAGAAATGAAACAAAATGACTTTTAGGAGACACATTTTTGGGCCATTTACATGACAGATGGAAATGCTTGTCTAGTTTAATGATATCAGTAATCTATCAAGCTATATCATTCTTACATAAATCACTTGACATATGGTCATGTCATTTTAATAGATTAGATAGACTTACCTGCTTGATGGAAACCTTCAGACAGACCACCACAACCGGAGAACACATCCAGTGTGCGCAGTTTGGGAACTGTAGGCTCTCGCGGCTCCACGTCCTGCGATTCCTGGGAAGCAGCTTTTCCTTTTCCTTTACCTGCAGAGAGACAGTCCTGTAACTTCACACAAACCTGCACGGAGATCAAGAGACCTTAATATTTCATACACACACTTACCTTTGCCCTTGCCTTTCCCTTTGCCTTTATTTACAGCTGATCGGGCATGATTGGGAGGATCCTCAAAGCTTTTAGTCTTGGCATTGTATGCCTAAAAAAAAAATAAGGAAAACACATTCCTCATCCACCCATTTAAAGAAGTTTTAATTTATGGCAATTAAAAAAAAAGTTACAATGAGAACTAGAAATAAAAATGGAGAGGGGACAAAAGTAACTACCTCAAGGAAATAAAAGCAATCAGGTCCTCTGTTTGAATAGTCCTGCATACTTTCTACCAGATCCTCTGCGTACTCCACACGACAGCGGCCCAGGACCTCAGCCATGTTTACGGTCACTTCCTCATCGCTCCAGTACAGCTGGTTTATGTCCGAGTGGTAAGCACCCTTTGGTCCCTTATGAGTGTTCTCTGGTCTGAAAGAAACAATCATTATGAGAGAAACAACAGGTCAGTACTGGCACAGCCTTGTTGTACATCTAGCAGAAATACCAGCCTTTGATGATATATGAGGAGTTCAGATTTTTTAAGACAAGTTTTCTTGTAAATGAGGATTTTTAGCCGTGCACTTAAGACGAAAATCATTGTGGAATTTGCTGGATTATGCCAATAAAGCTTAATTTCGGAGAGCATTCGGACATTAATTTTGACAGAGGTAGCGTTAAACAATTTTTGCATTTGAGCTCCTTATATGAAGCAGAAGAGAAGATGAATCACCTGTAAAATTTATAAACTCGCAGTTTGATCTCAGATGCATCTGGCTTTCCATTGCTGCGCTTGCTGCAGAAAATTTCTTTGATGCGCCCGATGCGGAACGGCTGGGGTGCATCCAGGTTTGAGCCTTTAATGTAGTCAGAGGACTTCCTGTAATATTCTGGGTAAAGATCTTCATCGACATCATCCTTCCTGTGAGAACGCTTCACAGGGCTCGCCACCTTAACTCTGCATGGGAAAAAACCTGGGTTTAATAAAACTGCTAAATTCCTGATAATGCAAGCCATACTATCAGCTATGTCACATGTAAAAATTAGATTTTTAGTAATATGTAAAGACGGAAAAAATACCCAAAATTAAAAGCATCAGGTGGTAGGAAGACACTGTCTCCTACTCTGTACTGCTCGCCCTTCAGGCTTGCCAATGCATAGAAAACTTTAGAGTCGCTCTCTTCATCCTCCAACGGTTCAAACACTTGAGGCACAGCCTGCATTTCTCGCTCCTTATTCCTGAAGCAGCTGGCACAGAACCTGCAAATGAAATATTTAATGTCAATGCATGAAAACATGTGGGAGTAAAGACACTGAAATCTTTGAAAAACCCATGACTCAAGACACTACAATAACAACAAGCCATCAGATTGCTCAACTCACTTGTATTTACAGTCCTCAGATGGTGTGACTTCCGGAGGGGTTTCAAAGCGAGCACAATCACCTTCATACCGAAGCTGATAAAAGAAGCTCTTGCCATCATCCTCGACCACTTTAATGTCATCATCCATACCGCCCTGAAACAAAAATATTAAAACTCAGTGTAGTTCATAACAAGGCTTGCACATAATTAATACAACTTTGATATCAGCACATGTACCTCCATGAACCAGTTTTCAGACGGTGCCTTGTATATGACGTTGACCTTGCCCTGGACGAAACTCAGCTGCATGTCTTCGCACTCATCCACGATGAAGAGCTCAAGGGGGTCAGATGACTCTCCAAGAACTGTATCAGTGCCACGACAAAACCAATGGGCATGAAACATCATCTCACTGTCCTCCCATAGTGCTGTAATCCTGCAAATTAAGAGAGAAGCATTAGCCATCATGGCAATAAAAGGCTTTTTTGGGGTGCACCTCGCTAAAACAGACTGGATCATTATTCAGCACTGAACTAAGCTGGGACAACAAAAAGGCATTTTCACGGAGGGCGCTTTTGCTACAAATCCCCAGAGAACGCTTTGTTAAAGTATACCTGGCCAAGTAGAGAGGATGAGATGGGTCATCAGGACTGACAGACACACAGTCTCCCACTTCCACGACCTCATTCTCCACACGCACTTTCATGTAGTACTTCTTCCTTCCCTCGGTCTGCAAAATCAGGATCAATACTGTCAATCCTGAACATTGACATCAAGTCTCTCATTGAGATAAGAGCGCACATACCTTGACGGGCTCTCCCACCCAGCTAAGCTTATTCTTGGTCTGCTTTTTCTTCTTGGTCTGTGACGTTTTCTTACTTTCCTTAAAAAGCGGCAAGACATCTTCCTCATCGACATTCTCATCGTCCTCAGCTTCCTTCACTGCCAGGTTAGGACATCTGTGCATAGACAAGACATCCATTTAATTTTAAGCTTAAGCTCTTATCTGCCAGAGGTGACTTTCAGTGAACCATTACCTTCTCTTCTGACAGGCCTGTTTACTTCTGCCACTGCCTCCAAACTTGATCATGTCCTTACAGGCGGAGCACTTGCCGCAGTCTGGAGCTTGACATACCTTAAAAACGTAAGTATAGTAGGTCCATCACCCTCATTTTTTATGCATTAGAGCATTGACAGATATACATCTTGGTCATCTTACCTCACAGACACCACAGCGCTGCCTCTTGATACCACCTCCTTCCTTATTGTTCTGGTCAATCTGATCAGAGAAGAATGTGTCGAAGATCGTGTAGACCAGTTTAGTGGTGGTAGCTTTGGTGGGACCCTTGTTGTCCTTTTCGATCTTTGTGGGGTGACGTATGGCCTGTCTTCTGGCTGCCCTCCTAAAGATCAAAAACGAAGAAATTATGCAACTAGTGCCACAAATACACAAGTAAGAGAGCCAACTATCAGCCACAATGAAATGGAGCCATGCTTGGATTACGTGCAAGGTCAGTGAAGTTCAGGCTGGCATTTTGTTAAAGACGGGGTGATGCAACTTGGTTTCAAAATAGTTTGTGTCGAGATTTAGTTCTTTCAGAGTTGTCTGTAGAGCTCAATGTCTTTTTTTGTATAAACACTTCATGTGGTTTCTCCAAATGTGCCGCTTGTAAATTCAAGCAATGGGAACCCAAGTGAACATCTGTTACCCAGGAGGTATGAAAAAGCTATGGAAAATGTTCGCTCATCACCCACGCCTTGCAGACAGTTTTGTAGTGTGCCACTAACTTGGCTTACACGGTTAGCTTAAATGGGAAAAACCAAACCACAAACTCTGCATAAACATCAGGTTTTACATACCAGTACAGCTGCCTGCTGCGTTTGGAAAGGTTAGAGGAACATTAGAAACATGAGTACACAAGAGAACAAGCACCAGGACCAGAATACTAAAAGCCGAAGTATCATTTTATATTGGGTCCGCATTTAGCGCAACTTTTGTCATCAGAACCACAAGATTTTTGAAACGTTGCATACATTTTACATGTAGGTCACGCATGTGCCTACAGGAGAATATAGTATGTAGCCCAGGAAATGCATTGCATTTTGTCTAAAGTCTGTGCATGTACAAATCAAATAAATTATATAATTTGCAAGGCTGTGCACGTACACAGAAACCCTTAACATCCATACAAAATGTTTAGTGGCTACAGCATAAACACAATATTGACATCAACTGATAAGGACATGAATTAACCCTTCACACTTGCCTTCTGCACCAGTCATTATATTTAGTCAACCACTTTTCTCTTGTAAACTCACCTCTTGCCCAATGTGACACCAGCCAACTTGATTAAGTCTCGCATACACGGAGTGACAATAATGGGCTGCTCGTCCGAGTCTCCAGCCTCATCGTAACTCTCCACTTGCTCCACCACAAACTGGGCATGGCGCAGTAGTGTGTCTTCAGTGAATCGGTTAAAGTTCAGCCCAGCAGGTGGAACGGTCGTCTAAGAAATGGGGGATTTGGTCAAAACTGCTGAAATCAAGATTAATTTATTACTGGAGTGTAGAGCCACATCTTCATCTTACCTCAATTTTGTTCAGCAGGTCTTCATAGGTTACATCCTGGGTCTTCTGTAGAAATTCAACCACAATCTTGCTCATATAGATCTTCTCTTGCATCAAAGCAAAGATGCGAGAGTACTCCTCACTGGGGTCCATTAGGATGTAGTCAGCGAAGGCTGTGAAAAAATTAGATGGATTAGATTGCAAAGTCGAACAGAAACTAGGATGAGTTTAGAGATAGAAACGTTATGAAAATGTTACCTGTAGTGAAGCCAATTAAAGCCTTCTCCCCTCCATCAAAACCAGTGATCCACCAAGCATTAATGGGTCCAAGCTTTTTGGCAGGAACACCACCTGAAGAAAACAAAACATAAGCAATCAATCACATATGGCACTTTACCAATACAAACACAGATTAGCAGTCCAACAGAACATACCGTCCAAGCATGGGTTGTCATCGTAAATGGGCTTAACGACACAACTGAAGTACAGTTCCACATTTTTCTCGATAAGGCCAGAGTCAAATGGACACAGGTGCCCACGCTTGTCATAAACACTGTGAATAAGGACAGTTGGCATAGCGTCAGGACCGACAAAACTTGACTACAGCAGCAGCAGAGAAATCCTTCTTCCCAATTACCTGAAGTTGGTAATCTTGTGCTGGGGCAGGTCTTCATAACTTTCAAAACCATCCTCATTCGCATCGAATAGGGAGAGACGCTCATCTGTCAACATCTCTGGTTCATCAAGCTAACAAAAATACAATGTTACAAAGTGTTACAGAAGCACAATAAAATCTGTCCACCAATTAAACAACTACAGAAGCCAGAAAATGTTTTATATAAAAACTTGTCCTACTAAATATGATTTTCATGGCAAAATTTTAGGATCAAGAAACTTACTGCATCATCAGGATCTCCCTGGAAGAACTTGAGGTCTGAATCATCCAGAAATTGCCTGCAGTCAGGACATTTTGGTGGAGGTGTCTAAAAGAAAATAACAGATTAAAACTTACATTGTTTCAATTATTTCATCAGCACAAACAAAGAACAAAACATAGTGCGTTACCTTGACAGTCGACACAGGCTTGATCTTCCCATTAGTGGAACTTTCAGATTCAGGACTGGGAGAGGAAACAGACAGGAAATATTAACCCAATACAACTCATTGAAAAAGCTTTTAAGTATGACACTATATAAAAACTCACTTCTCAGCCTCAGTTTTTAAGCGCTTCTCTTCATGGACCTTAAAAGGAAAAGCATCATTTAATATTACTTCCATAGACTTAAGTAGGACATGAATCGTTCAGAAATAAATCTTACGTCTTCTTTAACTTCTTCAATAACGGCCTTAACTTCTGCACTACCATTTTCTGTTTCGCCATTCAGTTCATCAGACTTGCGCTTCGGGCTTTTGGAGGGAACAAAAGTATTATTTAAAGTGAAGGCACCCTTATATAAATGCACATTTGCGCACTATTCGGATGTTTACTTACACTCTTGAGAACATTGACATGATAGTTGGCTGTTTCCCAGAGTTGCGTGTAACCCTGGAACTGGCAGGAGATTCTGCAAGGAGAAAAGTGTTTCCATCAGAAGTTGCGAATTAAACTTGTAAGCAAAATATAAAATATTTGTGAAAAAAAAAAAAGGCGTTTTCATCCAGTGAGTCAAGCAGCACAAATGCATCACTTCCTCATAAACTGGGGCCAAATGTAAAAAAGATTGCTGCAGTAGAAAAATGGAATTTGCTGTGGGCCTCTTTGTCTATAATAAATTATGTGTAATAAACCCCTCGTCATCTTGCATTCGGGAGACAAAAGCAGCCTGCTGTTCGGTAATGCAGTTCTGGAAGGTCATTTTGCCGAACAAATTAGATGTATGGCTGGGCGATTTATTGCATGAAACTTATGCACATCTCACCAGTAAAGCCCATTAGTAGTAAATCACCATCACCTGCTTTCAGATGGAGAGGCATTTACTACACGGAGCTGGTCTGTGAACTACGCTAGGCAATATCGCAGGTGATTCATCCACATGACAATTCCACCCGATACATCGTCCAGCCTTACTTTGGATAAGACATTTCAGATTGACCAAAATTACATCTTTTTTGATGTTCATTCTGTAAATGTGTCTTCAATGCAGTTCATGTGCATGTCTTCTTTTCGAATAAGAAATTAACAAACTCAGTTAAGCACATACATTTATGCACATTTTAAAAATGTTTCCATTCAGCGTTTTAATGCGATACCACAAAATGTGCATAAAAATAGGGGGATGGAAACATGGCTACCGATATAGTTACATTCACAAGTACAGCGCAAAGACAGATCTGTTGTAAACCATCAAAACCCTCACTCTTGGATTCAGATTCTGCTTTACTGCGACGGCCCCTTCCCTTCGGGGCGCTGGGAGACTTCATAGCATCTTCCTGAGTATCCATGGCTCCTTGCTCATCATTGTCTTTATGAGATCCGTTTTCAGAAATACCATTTGAATGTCCATTCTGCTCCACTCCATCCTCCTTACCAACTGCAAGAGCTTTCTTCAACACTGCCTTTACCTCTGACGTGTAGACATCCTAAACAAAAAAGCACACCCGTTTGAGAGCCAGTCAGACATCTGGAGGTGAACGCACAATGGTGTATGTAACTCACAGCGGTCAGCTCAGAGCTCTTCAACTTGTCCTCAAGGATTTTGAGCTGGTCTCGAGTTTCAGTGAGCAGGAACTTCTGCAGTATCTTGAGTTTTTCCTTCACACACTCCTACACAGCGACAACAATTGTTAGCCGAAAGCAAACCAATAAGTTAAAATAAAGTTGTGCTTTATGCTGGTGTATAGGAGCATGTTTACATGCATTAATTTAGCATGTAGTTGTAAGTGCCAGTCCAAAATGACAGAACTTTGTCCTCAAAACTAATACATTATTGATTTAAAGGTTTATGCTTAAATACCTAAAATTAGGGTTGTAGAAAAGGGTGCATAGGGTTAAATGTATACATTTTGTGTCAGTCTTCCCTACAAAGATAATTTCCAAAGCTGCAATAAAACAAAAAGGTTCACCTCATCTGATATGTCCTCTCCACCTTCATCCAGTACCTGAAGCCTGGAAACATGAAGGTACACGGTCACAAAAACGTTTTTTATACATTTAAATGATTATTAAAATGACAAAAGCCTTAAAGTTTGAAGTTGACGTTTGTATTATGTATAACATGAAACGTTGATAGCGCGGTTATGTTTCATGTTGATGATGTTAGCATGAACACTCCAAGAGAGTGCACGCACATCCAGCTACATCTCGTGTGTTTGTTTTTATTAACAGTAACGTTACTTAAGGTTGTTTTGTGAGTAAACTACAAATGTAAACGCGTTAGATGCACGAATAATCTTGTTTGTTTAATGACTGATGTGAGTGATTGAACAGAGAGAGGAGGCGTGCATGGCTTCCTATGGACACATGAGTAATTGGCGCCAAATCCAGTCAGACTGACACCTGCGAGGATCTTCAGAATCATCGCAACAAAAACACCCATTGCCCGTTAAACACATTAAATGCGAGGCGATGGCGTCTAGAGCATTTGTAGCACGGCTAAATGCTAACAATATTAACAAATGAGCTAAAATGCTTAAAAAACAAATCGACATATATAGCCAAACAGTACACAATTCAGCGGCGGCCATTGGATTAACATATAAATAATCGCGCGCGCGCACCAACAATACATTACATTCCGTTATAGTTGCAGGAAGGTAAATACAACACCGTACCGTTCCTTGACATCCTCTGGCAGAGACAATAAGGTCCTGGTAGGCATTTCAAGCTAGAATTTGATCAAATAAAAATGACTATTTAAAAACACGATTTAAAACGACGACAGATAAAAGCAGTTAATAATATCTGACAGTGCCAACAGCAGCGCGCGCTGATGAGGCTCGACGGGCTTTATGGGTTCTTGCTAGCAGCTGGGAAATACGCGCGGGCCGCTTTTTCGCGCGGAAACGCGGGTAAGATGGACGCTACCACTAGTTTAATGGTCGGGGTGAAGGGTGCTTGTGAAGTTATTCGCTTTTGTTTACGCATCGAGTCATACGAAGATGATATTGGGAGTACACGAAAAATGTATTATCAAATGGGAATATATGCAGTGGAAGTCAAGAAAATGCGAATCCTAAACCGATTTAAAGGAATTAGGATTTGTGCACCCCCTTGTTCTGCGGACAAACACAACCAATGGGTTGTACCACTTTTCTTTTTGCCTTAGGGGTGACAATTCTCTCTTCATTTGAATAGATTATTTTATTAACTAATAGTAAAACATTCATACGTTGACATTAATGAAATAGTTTGTAAATCGAATGTAAAATAAAAATCATTTAATGTAGTTATAATTTAATTTAAAAATTTTGCCTAAAAGTTTAATATTTTTATTTATAAACAACTCCACTCATTCTCACATGTATTACACAAACTAATAAACCTACATTATGTTATCTTAATAAACCCTTTTTTGCCTTAATTCTGTTCAAATGTAAGCTATATAAAAATTCCTTTCATAAAAGTTTTCTTAAGATTTTTAACAATGCCCTTCTTGGAAAACTAACTTTTTTATCCACTTCAAACATATATATATATATATATATATATATATATATATATATATATATATATATATATATATTAAACGATACACTTAGAATGATTGGTATGACACCCTTCTCATTGTTATATCATATTTTGCACAAAAAATATCATAAACGCACAAAATTATTTTTTAATGCAATTTTGACCTGAAGCTATATATCATGGAAACTGGAGCCAATTAACACTCAGAACTTAATTTTCCTTTACAAAACTCGTAAGACTTGTAGTCCAGTGTTATATACAGTTTGTCCTACAGATGGAGCAATAGGCCTATATTTACAACACACACATAAAGTCAAAGGTATAAATACAAGTAAATTTACTTTAGCTGACCACAAGATGACACTCTTGTACAGCAGAAGAAGTTACAGCTTTGGGTGTGGGTCCTCGTGTTCTCATGTATGCTGGGAGAAGTGCACATGAATCAAACAGACTGTACTGGAAACAACTGGATTTTTGCAGCTGTTTCAGCATGGATGATGTCACTTCCTGCCCACTGGCGGCCTTATTCCCAGCTGTGTTGTGTCCCAGGGCGGCTTGCTGTTCCCACCCAGGAATTCCAGATGTTTGACAACAACCAGGCCAGATTGTCTTTAAGCCCACTCAGTTAATATTCTCATAGTTACTCAAGAGTTGGGAAGTCCAAGCGACTCCCAAAAGCACTTTTCCCACCATTCCATTCCTATTAATCTCTTCATTAAGCGGGTAATTTTTTGGGTGGGAAGTACCCCCCATAATTAAAAAAACTAGCAATCACAACAACAACGATTAAAAAATATGTAGAAATGATACTTCCACTCCCCCTTCATGTTCAAACTAAACCAATGCCCTTGCTTGTCATACTCCCTCTTTCAGCAAAACATCTGCACTCCCACGAAGCTGGCACTGACTGGCCTGTCAGAAATCAAGGCCAGCAGTTCCAGGCAATATCGTTTTCGTGTCATGGCGAGTTTTGCTCAAACCAAGTTTGTGCATGTTTGTATATACTTTCTCTTTTAGTTTACCTTTCATTGTGTCTGTCTAGATTTCTGTAATAAATGGGAGAAAGCTGCTGTGTAAGGCTTGTTAATCCATTACTGCGTAGGATTGAAATCCAAACCAAAATTCCCATTTAGCATTCATGATTTCTCTGTCACGCACACTGGCACTATAAGTACTTTAAAGGTGTCTACAACTAAAACTTCTGGTAGATGTATAAAAGTAAAGCTATCAGTATATATAAAATCTATAAGAGCTCAGATGCAAAATTATCGAACAAAACTGACCTGTTTTCTTGTTAACGACCATTTTTTTTTAAAAAGTTTAGGTTAAGTAATTTCACTTTAATAGCAATTAAAAGGTTATTAGTCAGTAATTAAAATGCTATATTTTTTATACAAATATCCCTTTAGTCATAAGTCAAATGGAATTTAACAAATTTGTCTTTTACTGCAAAACCCTCTAAGCACATGCAAAAATCTCCACTTTTTAAAAGTGTCCAGTAACTCTTTACTGTTCTTTTCAAAATAATGGAAAACGGCACAAAAAATATGCAGTAAAAAACCTTAAACAGGACAAAAAAAATCTTGCACCATAATAAATGGGAGAAAGCTGCTGTGTTAGGCTTGTTAATCCATTACTGTTTAGGATTGAAATCCAAACCAAAATTCCCATTTAGCATTCATGATTTCTCTGTCACGCACACTGGCACTATAAGTACTTTAAAGGTGTCTACAACTAAAACTTTTGGTAGATGTATAAAAGTAAAGCTATCAGTATATATAAAATCTAATATATAAGAGCTCAGATGTAAAATTTTCGAAGTAAATCTGACCTTGTTAACGACCATTTTTTTCTTAAGTTTAGGTTAAGTAATTTCACTTTAATAGCAATAAAAAGTTTATTAGTCAGTAATTAAAATGCTATATTTTTATACAAATATCCCTTTAGTTATTAGTCAAATGGAATTTAACACATTTGTCTTTTGCTGCAAAACCCTTTAAGCACATGCAAAAATCTCCACTTTTTAAAAGTGTCCAGTAACTCTTTACTGTCCTTTCAAAATAATGGAAAAAGGCACAAAAAATATGCAGTAAAAAACCTTAAACAGGACAAAAAAAACTTGCACCGTTATGTGCGTGTGCTGTCATTTATTAAATTCTTCTTTAACGCACCTAAATGACTGAAAAAAAATCACTGTGCCATGTAACGGATTTTGTCAAAAAAAGCAGTATTTCTAAGTAGCTTGAGGCCTGGATTAAGCAGATTTGAAGTGAAAGTATTTGATTGACATTTAATATGTGCAGTTAATATCATGATCTCACTTTTAAGCTGCTTTTGCATCTCAGCTCTTCATGTACACTCATAAACAGTAATAAAAAATCCAAAAAAACAACAATCAAACAATCTTTTTTTGTATTTAATTTATTGTAAAAAACGGAATGAACTAACGTTTATGTACCTACATTAGTGTTTGGGATTGTACCGATTTAGCACAGGCTACTAAACACAAGGCTATTGCACACAAGACATTCTATACGTATACACTTTTCATACATACTGTACATAGATACATACAAACAAACATACATACTTTCATATATTTATCATAAAAAACAAACATTGTTCCACAGGGTTGGCAATGTTTTACACTGAACGGAGTGACAGGGATGCTCACGCTGACTTATACGAGTCTCTATGCGAATTAAAAGTAAGAAAACAAAAAATACATTAGGCGTTGTATTGGAAGAGCTGCCGAAGTGCTTTCTCTGTTGAACGAAGCGATCAACAGAGGAAACGAAAACGTGTTTGGATCAAAGAGTGAATACGTCTGACTGTGTGGGTGAAAGTTTTTGATGACAATAACACACATGAATATTAAGATCAGTCTTTAACAACAGGAAGAAGCATAGGAAATACTGGACTTCCGGTGGCTGCAGGAAGTTTTGATCTTCGGTAGATAGTGAACAATTTGTCACCAAATTAAAGACAGCTAAAGATATCCCCCAATATCTTAAAATGAATATGCATTTTAGAGAGACAGAAAGGCTCGCTTAATTTGTCCTAATCCTATTTTCAATGAACTTTAAATGTCAATAAGACTTCACAGTGAGAGAGTGCTGAAAGCTCAATACTCCACAGGAGAAGAATGATGTTGGTTAATACTGTCGATTGGCGAAATTTTCGCTTATAACACTTCATTCTTATATTCAGTTCTGTTTGTTAAGAGGGCACTAAGTAGGAAGCATACGCTGCCGCAGCGATGCTACAACATTGTCATTCCAGTGGTCTGGATTTTTTACCTGCTACTGTAAGGAACAGTACACGCTCGTTTCCGAAAATCAGTAACTACGTACTGATTGTGCTTTCCTCTAAGAAAACATTAGGAATGGTAAGGATAAAAATAAAACAGCAAAGGTACAGTAAGCTTAGGAGGCCAAAAGATGAATCAGGAGTAACATTGAAATTGTACACAAGTTTGCCATACATATTAGTTATTACACAGGTTAGACTTTCATGCAATACAATAATGCGGAATACTTTTTGTCTGTAATGTAAAGGGTGTTATGTATATCAAATATTTCGATAAATACGTTATGCAAGCATGCATGGTGGTTGGGGGCTCGCATGGATTGCATTTTCATCTGAACCATAACAATGGCAGCCTACTTATAAACACATTGAATATGATGATCTTGAATGTGATTGGCCAGAATGTGAGTATAAAATACAATTGCAAACTGCCTAAAAGTCTACAAAGTGCAATATTTTCGACTTTGATTTATTTAGAGAGGGACAAAGGTTTTTGCATTTTCATTTTCTTTTTTGTCATCCACACACACAAATTGTCTAATGAGCCAAAATGCAATAATTCCCATTCGAATTTGGTTTCGTTAAAAAAGTCAAATATGTGGCGCAAGAGTAAGCCATGACTCTGTGATGGTCGTGAACTTTTTTTTGCAAGGACAGAAGCAACAAATAACACAAGGGAGTCCAGTGCCACGGCTGATATTTGCTTTAAAAATGCAGTCCGCAGCAAATTGTGATTCTTGTTTCATCTCTGAACCCTTCCGTGCATGGATTTTCTCCAAATCTTCTCGAATTCTCATTTTCAAGGTCACAGTGCAGAATGGTTCAGACACAGGTAGTGCAGTCCTGCATGATGGGAGTTGACTGATTTTCGTGTTTGATGGTGCAGTGCTCCATCGAACTCGAGCTCTTGAGCGGCACCATGCAGCGGTGGGGAGGTCTGCCGCAATTGAGCAGCCCCCAGCAGCAAAGAACCCTGAGGAACTCCTTCCTCATGTCTTTACTTCGCAACGTGTAGATCAGCGGGTTCAGCGCCGAGTTGAGAGTGGCGATGCCGAAGAAGACGACGGCGTCGTTAAGAATGGGACATTGCTTCATCGAGCAGGAAGTGTCCAGCAGAAGGATGGTGAAGGCGGGCAGCCAACACACGATGAACACACCCAGCACGATAGTGACGGTTTTCAGGAGAGCGTATGCTGGAGAATTGGTGGCCTCTTGTTGGCTTGTGCGTACGATAAGGTAGATGCGAACATAAAGGATCACAATTGCCATCAAGATCATGCTGAAGATGGTGACGACGAACCGTATGTAGTATCTGGAGTTGAGAGGTAGGACAGCCGAGCAATCATCCAGATTGTTAATACAGTTCCAACCGATAATAGGTAGACCTCCTAAGAGAATCGACATAACCCAGCACGCTCCGATCAGAAGAAACATCCTGCATGTTTTGTTGGAGCCGTAAACCTTGACTTTGGTTATGGCGATATAGCGCTCAATAGCGATAGCCAGCAGACTGAAAACCGAGGCGGCCAGGGCTATGAAAGCGGTGCCCTCTCTTATGAACCACTGAACAGGAAACAGTTCAAACGTCCGATGACCCGACAGGAAGATGTTGGCGATGTACGCCGAGCCGGCCAGCAGGTCAGAGAAAGCCAAGTTCCCGATGAAAAAGAACATGGCCGAGTGGAATTTCTTGTTGCGGAATACTGCAATGAGCACCAGAAGGTTTTCCAAGATGATGATGCTGCAGATGATCACGAATAAAATGTCCAGGGAACTAAAGCGCCCTTTACTTTCCATGCGTTTCCGCAGTTCGCTTTTGTTCATGTCCTTGGCGACGCAATAGTGGACCTGTATCAGGGTTTTGTTGAAATACTGCGAGTACTTGCTCATGATGGCGGATTGGCAAAGTCCTACAGCTTTGTGATCAGGAGTCATTCAGAGGGCAGCTTGTCCGAGCTTGTCTGGGCCAGCAGGGGCAGGGGGAATGAGACGCCCAAAGTCACGTCTCAGCGGCCCAGGAAGCTACTCTGTATCACCTGCAAACAAAAGCGAAACAAAATTACTGGCAGTCCATTAAATTTGCCAAATCATATAATAATATCAAATTAACAATTACACAATGTGAACCAATGTGTCAACAAACAGAACTGCCATCTTTTTTTGAGCGCTCAACATTGGTGCGAGATCAAAATAAAGTACGTGTTTGATAACAAGTAAAGGCAAGGGACATTTTGAACGTGTACTTGTTTTAATACAACTATTTTTGCAATTCCTGTGCCTCTAGTGTCACATGTATTTCACATAATCCCATGCAAAGTCATTTAGACTCTTCCCCCGTACATACTACAAAACAGAAGCTCATCCTACACACATTTAAAGAAGTTTGGTTTCCTGTTGTGTGTGTGATGTTGTCAACATGGTGTTGGTATTCACATTCTAACGCATACTAACACATGTTCCTGCCCTATGAACTACATAAGATTAGTGCAAGCAACAGACTATATTACTTTTACACCCACAAGTAACTGCAGGGGAAAGAAATGGAAACTTTGCTGTGCCAGTCACTGACTCACAATGTAAATTTTGCGTCCCGTGGTGTGAAACATGTTGAAAATATATCGTGTCTACCAAAGTTTACAGATCAATAAAGCTTTGTGGGCTGGTGGAAATCGCATAACCCTATCTAGTCATCAGAGGCGAATGTTTCCCCTGAACAAAAATCCCCCAAAAGGTAATAAGTAAAAACACTTCAGCCAAAAAAAAAGAATGCTGAGATTGCCATCTAATCTGATTCTACAATTATGTCATTTTGTATTTAAAGTAGAAACTTATCAAGACTAGTCATATTTTATTCATCTTTTCTAGGAGAAAAACATCACCTATACATTTTGTTTTGCGTGACAGCAACATAAGGAAAAATAAATGCAATTAGCTGCATGCTATGCACAATACCATTTTTCATTTTAAAATTATAATTTATTATTAATATTATTATTTTTAATAAATTATATTATTTTAAAATATTCAATTATTTAAGATGTGGTTTCTATACTGGAGGCACAAATCCTGTCCTGTTACTTTCCTCGCCTCCTCATAATTCCCTTTAAAAAATAAAATGACAAAATGCTCCATAACAAAAATATTAAAATGTTGATACAACAATACAAATTCATTTTCCTTGAAGTTTCATTTACCTACATTCTCTAGATCAGGGGTCTCCAACATTTTTGTGAGCCAGGGCTACCACAATGGGAAGACAATCTGGATAGCTTTTTTTGTTTGAATTGTTGATTTTATTTAATTTTATTTGTTGATATGTTTTAGAATTGTTTCAAATTTTAACATACATTAAAGTGGCCAAGTTTAGGTTGACCATATATGCCATTATTCCCGGACAGGATTTCGGGTGTGTCCTCCGCATACATCATTAAGGTTCTCACATTTCGGTTAAAAACATTATAAAATAAACATTTGTTTCTCTTCAGACAAACAAATTTCATTCTTTCAGTGAAATGTAACTAACGATTGCTATTTTCTGAAATAGAAGTATGTGGTCGACAAATGACTTCCAGAGGACGCACCGGAAATCCTGGCCAAGACGTGTCAAGGTAAAATGGCACGTATGGTCACCCTTGCCAAGCTAATATGAAAATATGTAATTAATAAATATCAAAATGAAGGCTATTAATATGCTTTGGTGGGCATTTCACAGACTCCATGCGGGCACCATGTTGGAGAACACTGCTGTAGACAAACCATATATTTGGCTGGATCTCTAGACGCTTGCTGACGCCTACTACTTAGATCAGCTGTTTCCACTACTTCAGAAGGTTGCCACACGTTGCTTGACCAAATAAGGTCCACAGCCCACAGCCGATCAAAGTCAGCACAAAACTGTAGCTCTGCAGGTAGAGCATTGAGTTAGAAGTGCAAACGGTCACGGGTTTAATCTCAGGGAACACACACGTTAAAACATCTAGCTTGCTGTATAAAGTACTTTGGAGAAAAGCATTTTCTAAATACATAAATGTTGCCAAAAATTAAATTTTGGAGACAGCTTTTATCCAAAGTGACTTACAGTTCAAACTATGCATTTCTTTTATTAATTTGTGTTGTTTACTAGAATGAAACCCACAACCTTTTTGTTGCTAATGCAAATCTCTACCCATTGAGCTATAGGAACACTAAACCCTCCTAAAACGAACAAATCCCCAGTCAGGCCAGAGTCACTGTAGAGACTATGCAACCATGTGGAACGGCATCTGGAGACAAAGGCAGGAATTTGAGTCATCTGTGTGATGCACACACCTCGCACACTTCGACATCACTTTTTGATGCACACAGTTCGAAACCGCTCGCATAAATCCAGATGCAGACTCAAGTAAACACTGCAGGAAACACATCACGGTCACCTATGAGAACACAATAAGGCGCAGCTGCGCAGAAAGCACCACGAATCTAATGCCAAATGCCAACAATATCCAGCAAGGTCACTTCCTTCACCAGCAGAACAATGACTTCCTTGTCCAAGTTATATTTCACCGATACTCTCCTAAAGGTGGACAGATCCAAAATTACATCGTACGTCAACTACAAAACGAGAACAATTGTACGTTTAATTTAAAGTATTTAAATAAACAGCAATTCAGTACACAGTGTCCCTCGACTCTGAGGTACTCCAGCTGTTTTAGGCGTCTCCGTATAGGCAGCTGCATTCAATGGCAGCATCCTAACAGAAATGAAATGTGACGGCAGCAACTTCATCACAGGAACAATGCAATGCCATAAGAAGCAAAAATGCACATATAGCAATATGTAATTTATAGTACATCTTATGGTAAGACCCCCATATATGAGAGATACGAAAATCCCCCACATCGAGTCATGTTGTGACAAATGGGGGATTTCACTCATTTTTTCTTTGCTTTTATTTGTGTCTAATGGTTTAATATTATAAGTTGTTTTGCAATTTTGAGAAAAACAATGTAATAATTTGTATTAATTTAGTATTGAAAGAATAAATAGTAACTTCATATCTTTTGCTATGTTGGATACATTCTTTACAGTGTCACAGTGCATTCTGTGTTTGCTTTCTGAATGAAGGAGGCACTACACTGTAAAAAGTAAAAGTTGGATCTATAATAATAATAATAATAATAATAATATTATATAATAAAGAATAATAATTCAGGTGGTAACACTAAAAAAAAGTAGTTGTGTCGATTTTTTTAACTTTTAAGTAAAAAAATGAATGTGAAAAACTTTACATTTTGTAACACCTAAAAAATTAAGCTTTTTCAACTTAAATATTTCACTTAAAGTGAGCAAATGCAAGTAAAAAAGCTATTTTTTAGGTGTTACTAATTGAAGTAATTTTTTTAAGTTAATCCAACTTTCACTTTTTATATTTTTTGTGTATATTTGAGTTGTCTATGTATTGGAAAAGCTTTCTTTGAACAACAACAACAAAAAACTTTAAAATGCTCACTAGCACGTTTTGTCAAGATTTGCTCAAACTGTAAACAAATGGCAGCTTCTAATAATTACACATCGCAGTTTCCTTCTCAGAAACAGAAAGATACATTTCGAGACCGCGTCCACCCACTAAAATTTCATATCTCAGAACAGGTTTGAGTGCGTAGTTTCGCTGCTGACGACTTATGTTTGCGATTTCACTTTGGCATCCCAAAGGTCCCTCTCGCATGCACTATTGGCCTTGACGTTACTGTGGAGACCTTAGCTGTCTTTCATCTAGGGATTTGACAGTATGTGAAACCTGATTGTCTGGTTTGTCTGCAGTTCTGGTTTGTTTGCAGTTCTGTCTCCAGCCTGTCTTCCATCACCATTTACTACCCCCCCACACCAACCCTGTCCTTCACTGCAGTCCACAGGCAATAATCCTCGCTGAAAGAAGGCAGGGTTGCTGTTTAGGAATGAATGAATGCACTGATAGGCATTTAGCCTATCTTTCTTCTTTATCAGAACAGACGAATGCATCAGCATGTAGAAAGACACAAACCTGTAAAATGTGTAAACGCAACTCTATACAGTTGCGTTTTTTTGGATTTAGATGTGGGGATTAACATAGACATTACATTTACGCATTTAGCATTTATCCAAAGTGACTTATGGTGCATTACAAGGTATACATTTCTTTGAATTGGTTTGAACCAATGAATGCCATGCTCTACCTCTGAGCTATACAGGAACACGTTTATAGCATATTGAAATATCATATATCGCAATATGATAACATCACAAAACCGCATGTTAAGTACCTACTTGTTCATATGCAAATAATTTGTATAATGTAAAAAAAAAGATTAAATTACACTTTGCATCGCCGGCCTAATGCAACAGTCTTTCACCTACTAATTGCTACAAATATTCATGTGAAAATACATCCCATGTCCATTTTCCCATTCTCTTAACATAGTTAGGCAACAGACATACGTTCTTTTGTCTGTCGTACATAACATCGTCTGCTATTTTAGACCAAAGGAAGTGTTATTGGTTTCAGAAAACTAACATCCTGCTTGCTCTTGAGAGCTTTAGCAGCGAGACAGTTATTGTGGGAAAGGTTCAGTGGAAGGCGAGAGACACAAATGCAAACAGAGGAAGTTGATATGGATTCTTACAGGTGTGATACGTGCGGCAGGAAATGAGTCTACACGACAAGCCGTTCTTCTTTGTTTCAAACCGTCCATCTGGCATTGAAACCGAATGCGAGTCTATTACATTGAAGAATCACAGTGGATCATTATATTTAGGCATTTGGCAGATGCTTTTATCCAAAGCGACTTACAAAATGGACATACTAACTTAGACTAACATCTAGCCACACAATTTGCTTGCATTGATTCAGATTTGACAATTATGTCATGAGGGCAATGTTATGAAACAGAGAACCATATGTTGGGTTTGCCCAACTCCCACTTCAAAAACACTGAAACATGAACCAAAGACCCCAGTCTCATGCCGGCCCCCGCCCACGTCCCTGTGACAGCTCGACAAAAGCCCCAGGTGTTGTTTGCGCTTCCCAGCAATACCTGATAAGCCCCAATTAGTCAAAGGCGTCCGAATGGCAGAGTTTCCTATAAAGCACCTGTTACTTAGCACCATTAACCAACAAGTTCTCCAGAGAATATCATGTGTTTGCAGCTTGCATGCAAAAAACTGTCAGACAACCGCACTTGGGAAAAAAGTGACAGATGTTTCACTTCTGTTTATAACTGTCGACTCTCGTGTCATGAAAAAATCAGCCCACACAGGTTAAGTTGTCTAGCCAAACCTTGTAAACAAAGCTTTGAAAACATCAGTTTTAGATCTCTTTTTCAATACGCCCCCTCAAACAGAAAAATACTAATATATTTCTTATTGGCATAACCCTCTATAAGGTCAAGTTTTTAAGTGCGTCTCCTTGCCTGTGGTCCCTCACAATGGATGGGCAAAGTTCAGATTTTGCTGTAATGTCACTGTCAACATGTAAAGTGCTTCAGGCAATTGCACACTATGCATTCTACATCCTGTGCTTTACGTGATAAGCATCATCATCGACATGACCACATTCTCCTCACACCTCTACCACAAATGCACCATTACCTACAGCACGTTAATATGAAGTTTTGTGACACGCGTCAAACTAGCATAAAGTGCAATGAACATTGCAATAATGCGAAAAGCAGTCACGAGATGAGCACTAAAGTGAACGGCAGAGGTTAAATCAAAATAGAATCAGTTCAGTGCACACGATCATTAAACTAATCATAACTTGCCCCGGGATAGTTGTACAATTACGTCATACGTTATTGCATTGATTAGCAAAGCCGAGCCCAAATACCGGCTCTAAGAGAGTATAACAGCACTCGCAGGCACACAAGGGTGGGGGGAATGGGGGAGGAAAAATCCATCTGTTGGCAAGGCCAGAAAGAGTCATGAGTCAAAGCCAGTTAATACAGTGAAGGTGATAAAACACAGAGCACACAGGACTCCAGGGCGACAAGGCTCTACGAAACACACAGTTACTTATCCAAGTCTGATAAACAGTTAACCACTTCTATGTCTTTCACAGGTTCGCATTAAAATATGAAATAAGCATATTTGGCGTGCTGTCCGAGAGGAGAGCTCCGAGCTTGAAATATTAGCCTGAATCCAAAGTACTCCCACTTCCTTAACGGAGATAGATATACCAGCTGAAAGTAAAGCGATGGGGTGGAGGAGGGATGATACAAAAACCATAATGGGACAGAAGTGAGGGATGGCTATACTGTATGTGTAGAGCAGGGGTCTCCAACCTTTTGTGGGCAAAAATCAATAATGAATAAAACAATCTGGAGGGCTACTTTTTGAACAAAACCTTTTTGTAGAGGCTTTTACACTTGGTATTAAAGGGACACTCCACTTTTTTTGAAAATAAATAATTTTCCAGCTCCTCTAGAGTTAAACGTTTGATTCTTACCATTTTGGAACCCATTCAGCTGATCCCCGGGTCTGGCAATAGCACTTTTAGCATAGCTTAGCACAATCCATTGAATCTGATTAGACCATTAGCATTGCTTAAAAAAATAACCAAAGAGTTTAGATATTTTTCCTATTTAAAACTTCACTCTTCTGTAGTTACATTGTGTATTAAGACAGACAGAAAATTAAAAGTTGTGATTTTCTAGGCCGATATGGTTAGGAAATATACTCTCAAACTGGCGTAATAATCAAGGACTTTGCTGCTGTAACATGGCTGCAGCAGGGGCAATGATATTACCAAAGCCTGAAAATAGTCCCTTGCTATCGAAAGTAACCAAGGGGACTTTTTTCGGGCAGTGCGTAATATCACTACGCCTGCTGCAGCCATGTTACAGCAGCAAAGTCCTTGATTATTACGACATAATGAGAGAATAGTTTGTTAGCTATGCTAAAAGTGCTAGCGCCAGACCCGGAGATCAGCTGAATGGTTTCCAAAATGGTAAGAATCAAATGTTTAACTTTAGGGGAGCTGGAAAATGAGCATATTTTCAAAACTGTTTACACCTGGTATTAAAACTTTCGACTGCTTCTTTGAGGGGATGGTCTGTGGGCGAATCCCTCTGCTTTCATTTAAACGCGAACAGGAGAGATGACGGTTTAAATTGACACAAATTAATATTAGGTTGTAAGTATGCCTGTGCCGCACAGTGTTTTGTACATGTTTATGTAAGAGCTTTCTCTGGAATTTCTGAGCAATTGATGAAATAAGCTTGTGCAACTTTCACACGCTCACAGAATTAAACTAATAAAAGACGCGGGGAGCAAACCCCTTTGGTTTTATCAGTGAAAGCCTAAAGATAGCACAATACATCACATTAGATAAATAGGTGGAGAGCCATTTTTGTGGCTGTTAAAACACATTCGACCACAAGCACGTTTACACCCCAAAAGCAATACGATCAAAAGTGTTTTCGACTACCTTTGAATGTGGTCGAAAGTGGATGAGCTCGAAACTTTTAACACCCCATTTACACTTGTCTTTAGCGTCGTTTACCTGTGATCCGATCAATACAAAACCCATCTTAATACACTCTAAGAAAGGATGTGTTCATTTTTAACACATTGTATTGTGTTATGCTATTTAACACATTATGTGTTATATTTAGGGCTGGTCCAAATACCAGTTTATGAGCTTCGAAGTTTGTTAATATATTCGAACCTTAGGGAGGAGGCTGAAAATATTCTCTCTAAAGGCAGTAATCTCTGTGTCTCTGCAGAAATCCCAGTGCTCTGTCCAACACAAAAGTAATCCTCGTGACTCCTGGTGACACATTGATGTCTTGTGAATCAAGTTTTTGCAAGAAATTTAATGTTATTGACAACATCATTAACGTTAATTCACACAAGCCTCTGGCCAAACATGAGGGCAATCTTCTTCTTGTGGGGTTTGGTGGCAGTTGCAAACCAGGTTCTCAGCGCCAGGCCGCCACCTATAGGCGGGAGCGTAAAGTGCACTTCCTGCTTCCTTCCAACTAATGATGTTGAAAAAAAAAGAATATTCGAATCTCAAAATTAAAAATCGAATGCCAACCCACCAAACGAATATTCGAATAATCGAATATTCTGACCGAGCCCTAGTTATTTTAACACATTATATGTGTTAAAACAACACAAAATGTTTCCGATAATAACACAGAGATATCAGGGCTCCAGACTAACTTTTTTCACTAGGAGCACTGTGGCCCCCAACTAATAATTTTAGGGGCACAACCAGAAAATTTAGGGGCACACACCGTAAATCAACATGCTAACCAAATATTCACATTTCTACTAATTTCCACTGTATGTGCTGTTTTCAAATTCAGTGTCACATCACAAAAAAAGGTCAAATTTACTGGTCGCACATGTGCGACTGGATGTAAAATTCAGTGGCACACTTTAAAATTTTGGTGGCAGTCTGGAGCCCTGGATATGTATAACACATTAAATGTGTCGTCGCTAACTAGACACAAAATGTGTTTAGCGAGAGCAAAAACATACATTGGAATATCAAACTCTTAATTCCGCCGTTGCTAAGAATATAAAAAAACAAACCATACAAACATTTGCTGGCTCATCAAAGGCTGTGGGTGATAAATCACTTATCCACAAACCAATGAGTTTGATTTCTGAGCTCAAGCTGCAAGTTTACCCATAACACAGTACCACCGCAAGTACCTGGGCTGCATTATACGCTTAATGTAGCCCCATTTTCACAAGTTAAAACGCATGTGGGCAGGCCGAAGCAAGCCTTGACACAAATACATGTGGACCAGCCTTGTGCACAAATGTGTTGCCACCGCCACTTTGCAACAGAGCCTGGGGCTTCCTTTACACTTTCTTACACATGATAAAAGTTTCCCACAGTCAGCGTTGAGTTCTAACTGCAAAAGTGCCACTGTTCCGGGCTGTGATGTAACAGGCGGCCTTAACCAATGAACACATTATAACAATATTGGTTAAATGCCATTCTACTCGCTGCTAAGTATTTCAACAACACAACAGCAAAATTTAATAGTGCATATTCTGCTAAAACTTATGCATTATATTTCGGTTTGCATTTTTTTGTCAATGTTGTTTGACTTAATGTATACATATTTATACACAGAGTGGCATTAACACCTGGCTTTTTGATTGCTTTTGAAATGCAGCCGCATTCACTAAATGCGACCACATTTGCCTGGGTAAATTAAGAGCAACCACCTTGGCCTTTGTCTGACCACAGACCGTTTGCTAAACATTAACCCGTTACAGTATTTTTTCCATTCCTAGTTAGTATTTATTCATAATGCATGCGTACTTCTACAAGCATTTAAAAAGAAACCACAAATAAAGGTGTGTGTTTGAGCATGTTTGGGAAAGTTTTAAGGAGTCAAAACCCGATCTGGGGAGGTTGTGCTCTCTGACTCATCTAAATGTACTGATGCACAAAAAAAATCTCTGCCTTTGCCAGAAGATAATCACTTCCCTCACAAGGATCTCCACTGTTATCTTCAAGACACGGATGAGGACCAGGCATATAGATAATATGGAGGATAGAGGCCTAATCTCAGACCTTCACACGAAAACAAAACACACACAGATGCCATTATCAGCGCGTCTCATCTGAGAAACCAAGCGTATACGCAGATGCAAAGACATAACACTCAATGTAGACATATAGAGCGCTTCAAATTTTTTACTTTAGTTCACATAACTTTGGTTAACAGTTAGTTGTAGTGACTTGCAGGGAAAAAACTGAGATTAAACCGCAGATAAGATGCTGGCTTCAGCTGCAATAGACACTCAGGTCTTAAATATGCTTTCTAAATCTATACAACTTCAAAACAGCGTGAACTCTTTGAACAGCTCCCCAGGGCTCTGGGGTACAATGGATCAGTGCCTTATCTTACAACTTGGTAAGCAATTTCAAAGTTCATGGGGAAAAAGCTCTGTGAAATCTTACACGTGCAATTCAAAAATGCAAACACATTATTGTGAAACCTCCGGTGCAATTTACAAACAGTTTGACTACCTCTACAAGAAGCACCACTTAAATTTAAAACGCTGCCCTATGAATAAAAAGTTTTTGACATTTTGATGTTCTTTTATTTAATCAAATTGGGCTTAGTGTCACAGACAAGGTTTAAGCCTAGTCGCAGCCTAAATTGCATGTTTGAGCCATCTTAAAGGGATTGTTCATTGACAAATTAAAAGTCTGATATTTTTTAAATGGAAACAGATCTGGGGCACTATTCACTAGTATTATTTTCCTTCTACGGTAGTCAATGGTGCCCCAGATCTGCTTTGTTACAAAGATTCTACAAAAAATCTTCAAAGAAATGTATACAGGTTTGAAACAACATGAATAAATAATCACATTTTTATTTTTTAGTGAACTATTGCTTTAAATGAAAATAACTTGCACTGATTTATCTTAAAATATATCAGTGCTATTGCGAGAAATTCAAAAATCTTTAAAAAAAAATTATTTTAAATGCATGCATCAGGTTTATTTCAATGCAGTGTATTTATATATAGTGTATTTATGTTGATTTTATGTATTAAAAAATACATTTGCAAAATTTTTATGAAAGTTAAGACTGAATGGAACTAAAAATGTAAAATGGTGTAACCGCCAATTGCACAAAAGACTGAAAAATATTAAATATTTTATCCACCTTGATGGCATGTAAGCGTAAACATAAAAAACATTTTAAAATATCACATGGAAATACATTTTATTAGTTATTACTAAATGTAAATTTTAACGCGTTTTTGTAATATTTGTCCTGACATATGCTGAAAACATCTAAATAATCTTTGACAAATGATGTAAAAATGTATGTAAAAAATCATATTATACTAAACTGATTATACTTTATTCCACAATTTAATATATTTTTATTTAAAAAAATACTAGTTAGAAAATACACTAATTGACACAGACCGGTTACACCACATTGACATTTTTGCAATAATCCCCCAAATATTCTTTCAAATTGAAATAAAACCAGAAATTGTAGACTTGGTCCTCAAAAAAAGAGTAATCTGCAAATTTATTTTGAAATTTTAACCCTTTTACATTTAATTGAACCATATGGACACAAAATAATTAACCTCACGTCATTGACCCACACACTAGTAATATTTTTAAGGCACCTTGGTAAAGACTTCATTTAAGTCCCGCCTGTGAAACAAGGCCATAAAGTTTTCACGTTTTTTGAAATGTGGGAAGAGCTAATCTTTGAATAACTGTCCACCACTGTGCTACACTTCTGCTTGGTTGTAGGTTGGTGAAGTATACTTGGCCCAAATAAAAAAACCCATCTCCGAATGAATAAGATATTATCATCACACTAGGGTTTGCCCTTCAACCAGATTAACTACGATTTCTACACCACTTTTATCATCCAATCACATAGTAAATGACAGCAAACCATTCATCTGCAACCCTGATATCAATATCTGAGGTCCCTTACTGACCAGTTATGCGGCTTTCACATAAGTTGCGGTGTGTGCTGCGCTATGAAACCCATTGTTTTGGCAAGTTGGCATGTCAGGTGTGTTTTAAGTCAAATAGCTTGTTGTAGGTAGGCAGCTTAAAGTTACGTGAAATGGAGTCGGGCAACATTAGTCTCTGTTTTCCTCATCGACTAATTAATGCAAATATAAACACTGTAGTAATTTATTGAAAACCCCGCCTACTTTGGTCTGGCCATCAGAGCACAAATCGCTTGGCTCCGCGAAAACCAGCGGCGAGCGCAGCGCACACCGCGTCCTATGTGAAAGCCGCATTACACCACCTAAACATAAAAACTTAGACATAAGTCCTATGTCGGGCTTAGCTACGTCTACGTCTACGCCTACGCCTGTTGCAAGGTTACTCTGTCTTCATAAATATCTAACTATCATCCTGTTTAAGATTTTTTTTGGTGTGGTCTCTTTGTTTGTGTAGCCTCTGCATTAGACATGCCATCGTCTCGTCAATTTAATCCTTTCTATTTTTAAGAAACAAGTCAAGATGTAATACTCTATGCCTACGTTTCACTAAACTTAAGATTTAGTCTCGGACGTTCACTATGCCTAGATGGTGCAACACATAGGTATAGTAGAACTGTGACATGGTATAAATTATATATACGACTTAAAGCGCATTTTACGTCCAGACTAGTCTTACGACCGTGTGTACGTCCAGCTGGTGCAACCGGACCCATATCTGTAGCACAAATACCACAAAAATTAATATTTAAAACCATGAGCACAACCTATACACTTTGCAATCGCTATTAATAAGTCTCATTTCCACAGAACAATATAAGCCATACAAAACAACCTGAAGTAAATCTACGTGCCTCTGAATTAATTTTTCAATCAAGTCTTTGTTTTGACTTCATGTAAAACACAAAAGCCCTTTCACGGCCAAGAGGCAGTGGCAGGTTGCCACAGACTGTGTCTGAACGTTGGATATATATTAAGCTCTATGGGAGTGAAGGGGCCAAAGCATGAGAAGCTTTTTCACATGAGTTACATTTGTGTCATCACTGCTTCAGGATACATGAACAAATCTGTTACATCTTTGGTTTATGTCTGTGGTGTTTATTAATTCGCTGATGTCTGTGTTTTGAGCAAATGTGTGAAAAACAACAGGAAGGAAAGAGCTGTTTAAGAACCACAGGCGAAAACCTTGTCTTTGTCTGAACCATTATTGAAAATGACCAACATTGTGAATATCTGCTACCCCAACCCCCTATGGTTTAATGTCTACTCTGTAGATCAAAGCAAGGGTGATTAAAAACGTCAGAAAGATTTCATTAACAACCCACAACCATGGTCACACCGTCTGTAGCTCATTAGATAAAGAAGATCGCATTAGCTCATCATTAATTCATCTTCTAAAGAACCTGCGACTGGTTTAGGCATGTCTAGACCGAGATCTGCCTTCAATGCCAGGCAATCTTCAAGCATGGGAACATGGCACATAATAGCTAAAGTCTGATCATTTACCAAGGGTTGTCAAAAAACAACAACATACATAACAAGAAACTTTACAAGTGGTTTACACTTTACCAGAATAGCAAAGAAAAGTTTTTATCTGTGAATTGACCTCAATCACACATGGATCAAGTTTCACATGCTTAGTTTTTCACACAGAAAGTATCCTTTAAAGAAAGGTCCTAATACAGAAATCGCATCTGCTTTGTTCTGCAGCCCTGCTCCTATTCCCCCATAACACGAACCACGCCCATGCTCATATTCTTCTGCTTTATCATGGGATGTGTGCGTCCCGTCTGTGCTCTCATCTTCTAGACAGACGAAACATGATGGGCAGATTTTCCTGACATTGTACCACGGAGCAAATGTGACCCGCATGTGTTTCTCGTATGCATCAGTTTGGAGGAGGTGCTGGCGATGGAGTGTGTGCATTTCGGAGGGGGGTTGAGGGTGTGAAGTGAAGAAGGGAGTCTCGACAAAGGAAACAGGCATCCACATTGATGAACAAAGCAGTCCTGATTGCCTTTTGTGATACGATGCTGTATTATGGTCTGGTACCTTTCATCAAACAATGATGGTAGGGAGGGATAAGAACTGAGGCTGGGGGTTGAATGAAAAAGGGGCACACTTAGCTTTAAATGGTAAAGAGCGACAAAGTAGATTCAAAAACAGTCAATATTGGCGATTCTGGATGTTTAGAAAGAAGAGTATTAATACACAAAAACATGATTAGATGAAGAACATGGATATTGGCTTAGTCTCAAAAATGTACAGTGATCTCCCATTTTTCCCAGACCCTCCTGACATATTAAAACATTGCATCCCTTTGGGATGCCACAGGCTGGATTGCCTCACACAGACAGACAAGTCCCACTTCCCCCTCTTTGAAACGATATAAAAGTCTAAGATTCTGCAGTATACTTGGCTCTTTGTCATTTTATTTCCTTTGGGGTGTGGTTTAGTCATTGATCTAAAGCAGATCAAATTCAACAGGCTAATTGGTGCAGAGAGAACTGGAAAATTATATCATGTGGTCCTCCAACTACAGTGCCCTCCATACTGGGACAGAAAAGACAAAAATTGTAAAATGAATATGAATATTTTCGTTTGTAAAGTTTTAAATATGTATATTACAAAATCAAATTGATAACCCTTAAAAGGCCTTTATTTATCCAAAGAGCCATGTGGATTACTTTTGCAAAGGATGAATGCACTTTCTTTAGACTTGAAGGAGTGGACCCCGTATTCATCTATTATAAAGATTGGAAGAACTCGGATCTTTTAAAAAAATATCTGTAAAATGTAAAATGAAATGCATATATATATATATATATATATATATATATGCATTTCCAACAAGAATTAATTGTAATGTCCTTTCAATCTTTATAATAGATTAATGTGGGATCCACATGTGCATTAATTCTTCGCAAAAGTAATCCACATGGCTCCGGAGGATAAATGAAAGTCTTTTAAGGGTAATCGATGTGATTTTGTAAGAAAAGTTAACATATTTAAAACTTTACAAATTAAAATAACTAGCTTCCGATTACGCTGCCATCTTAGACTCAGCGTAGTGTACGCACTTTTCATAGTGATGTATGACGAATTGTTTTGCTCCCTGCTCTGTGCCTCTGCAAATAAAAAGTGTGGAGAAGTATAAGATGGCGGCATTATGAGAAACTAGTTATTTTCGTTTGTAAAGTTTTAAATATGTATATTACAAAATCAAATCGATTACCCTTAAAAGGCCTTTATTCATCCCCTTAGCCATGTGGATTACTTTTGCGAAGGATGAATGCACTTACTTTAGACTTGAAGGAGTAGACCCCCGTATTCATCTATTATAAAGATTGAAAGAACTCAGACCTATCTGAAAAATATCTGAATATGTGTTTATATGAAAAAGGATGGACATATACAACTCGGGTGGCTTTAGTGTAAGTAAATCATGGGGTCATTTTCCTTTTTGGCCGAACTACCCCTTTAAAAACAGGTGAAAAACTAAATCTGACTTTCAGTACTTGTGTCTCATATTCACCATTTAATGTTTATATATTTCTTGACTCCACAGCAAGAGTCAATGTATATGTCCCAATACAATTGTTGTGTGTTCGAGACAGGGGATTTCAGAACACATTCGCCACAAGCATCTAGACTGGATTGCTTAATCATATCATTTATGTGACTATTTAAGAGAAGTGACCAACTGTTTCCCCCCCAGATGTAACGAATTTTCTCCCCAATGCTTACCACTGATTTCGCAAGAAAGTAGACGGTTTTGTTTCATATCAGTTTCTGTAAACGACAAAATCAACTTGTGCAACATCTGCAGTTTCAGCAAAAAACTGCAAGAACATGACTACAGAAACGTCCCGCCAGAGAACAAGGCCATTCACATGCTAAAAGACCCCGTGTGGGCAGGATCCTCCTTTTTCTGGTGCTTATGGACATTCATGACTTTGCATTACCATGAGGATGGGTCTGATCCTATCACAGATGCCAAAGCTGAAAGAACAGGTTTGATGGACAAAGCCCCCCTCCACAATTTAATCTGCTGAGCCCGAGTGAGCAATCCAGCTCTTCATTCCAATAGGGGTTCTTCGGTGGGCTTCTTCCAGGTGTACAAACAAAAGCAGTCCGGGTAACAATACGCCGCGTATCACGAGGGGGAGGGTGTTTGGGTCTGGCATGCCCTTATCTCCCTCTTTACCTGTTCGAAAAACTTAATGCAGCTGGACGTAGTGATGCCTGGAAATTATAAAACCACAATCTGACCACAAATTATGTAAAGCCACAAATCATACATAAACGTCTCAGTAACAACAAAAAATCGTCAAGCCTCTTTGTGGTCGGTAAAATGGCGAACATTATAATAATGTGGGATACAGCCAAATTTACTGGGGTAATGTTGCTGTTAAAAGTGTTTCTCTACTCCTGAAAGCTTGCCATTTTTATGCCAACTAGGTTAGTGTATGCATACCTGTTTCCTGTACGCTGTCAGAAAAAAAGCTGTACCCTTTTAGACAGTCCTAATATGTACCATTTATGTACAGATATGTATAAATACCAATATGTACCTCTCAAGTACTATTTCGGTACAAAAATGTAGTTAATGAAAGGGTACCACCCCAATGACACTGACTATTTTTTCTGACAATATAACATATGAAGTACTACATACACAGCATGTTCTGAATTTGGGGTGAGTAGTAATTGATACCCGATTAGTCATTTAATGTTTTTGACGTTTTAATGTTATTTTGGAGTTTGGATGCCATACTGTAGGCTGGCATAATACTGTGCTTTGGCTTTTTTCAAATTCATCCTCTTTAAAGCACTGATGTTAAACACAGGCAGGCAGAGATTTGTTTTCTAAAGCCCTTCACCATTTAAGACGGCATGCCAAGTTAAAAATACACCAACTTATAAAAACGCATTTCGTTGCACACCATTTAACTCGCTTTGAACCCAAGAATGCATAAACAACCTTTAAAAAAACCTTTCAAATGGAAATCAAGTGAACCCTAATGAAAAGTTTTCAGAGCTTCCGATTGGTCGGCCAGTCATTGTCGATTATGAAAATATGCCTATTGTGTACACATGCTTCAAGTTTAAACTTGACTTGCTATTTTACTGTATACGATAGATTTATCTCAGTTAAAGAAAGCTTAGCAAAAAATCAAACCCATAAATATTGATTTTGCACAGATGCAAGACATGAGGACATGGAAGAACCTTGTCCTCTGTGGAAGGTCCCTCCGAAACTCTATCTGCCCTAAAATGGACAAAGTCCTTCACCGAACTGTAACGCTTCTCAGTAAATATTTAGAAAGTTTCCCCATGAGCCTTGCCGACATGTGTCTGTGTAAGACAGACAGATTAGGCTAAGCGACTGTGTTGTATACAACACAAATTTATTGGATGCGTTTATGATTATCTTAACGCAGAGTATGTAAACAACTGTTTGTACAGTTGCTCAGCAAAGAGGCGTAAATGATGTTATGAGCAAGGTTCAAGCAGACAGAGCGCAAGTAAAGCATTACCACGACACTCCCAGTTCTTGGCACATAAACCGAGAGCTCCATGTTGCCGGCTGTGAGTTGTAACTTGCTCAGCAGCAGCCTCCAAAACAGAAGGCGTTTATTTTGTCCCAGCTGCCACACCCAGCAAAAGTGTTTTTCAGCTGAGGAAAGATGGCATGCTGCCTTTTATGAGACAGTGCAAGCCCTGAAGCTTTGGAATCTCCAGGCTCTATTAATATCACCAACGATGGTCTATTATTGATGGTGCGATTGGAAAAAATGCTGTCCTGGTTTTAGCACACATAAATTGATCCCTGAGACTTAACTAGACCATATCAGCTTTCTATTTAATGATTTTTCTAATACAACTATGTTGTTCTTTAAAGCTATAGATGCCGTGAGGGATTTAGGCACTAAGAATCCACAGCGCCCTTTCTCTCAATGCGCTCATTGCTAAAATGCATAATGCACGAGTCCTTAAGGAATTGCTCCGCCCACACTGTGACCTGGCCCCACCCTTAACCCCTCATGTGAACAAGCCCAAAAATCCCACACTTCCAGTTCCCATCCCCGCTTGCAACATTTATTTATACAGATTTCTGTTTATTTATGCACCTTTTCTTCTATTAAACTTTGCTTCTCATACAGTCCTTCCTCTTCAGCTTCCCCATGCATGACCTGTGGGTTTGCAAGCCTAGATAACAAAGAACAAATCTCATTCTTGAACCATGTGCTTCGGGGAGAGTTGAAAGTAAGGTCAGGGGAATTCAAGAAAGTGACATCAAGCGCTAACAACCAGACAGTCGACCTGTAACTTCATTATGACAGGCACGACTCCGTCAAAATGAGCAGTAACATTCATATCTGAACTAGTGTGAACGGATCAAAAAGATCTGAAGAGTCATCATCGCGTCTGCTTCAGGAACAGTGAGTAATGCTGTCTTTACCCGAAAACGATCACAGCTGATGTGTCTCTCTCACGCGGGCATGGGTTGATAGTGTGAATATGAGTGAGGCACGCTGGTGCCAGTCGATTGGTTTTATTCTAGTTTAATGAACCGTGGCATCACATGATCCCATCGCGGATGACCGGCTGCCCACAGCAGCTTCAATCCACAGATCGGTTCACAGTGTGATAAAAATCTGTTTACTACACCCCACCATCACCTGTATACGAGACCCCACAGCCCAAACAAGAAACTCGACCCTTTCCCAACAGCCATCAATAGATCCAACACCTGATATTCTTGCTCGTCTAAATCTCCTTACTCTGGGAATGATGCCCCATCCAATAAAAAAAGTTAGCTCTTCTATAGTGTTGCGAAATTCCCATGTGAATCGGACTGCACTGTTAAAAAGGCCTGATGCAAGCTAGATAATGCAATCATTCAATTTGAAGCTTTTAGACGACTAACGTGACCACACACACACACACACATCTCACGTCTTCGGCTGAGAATGATGGATGAACACTTCTCAAAGATAATCACCGTTTCCTCCCACATATCAGCTTATCTTTTTGAGGGAGGCATCATTATGATTACAAAACATCTCAAACTCTTCCTCTTTTTAATGCACGAGAGAAAAAACAACAATCGTGTTTTGCCACTACCTCACAGAGGTGTGTTTAGTGAATAGATGGAGGGATGCATTTCACGGCTTGACCTGAATTCAGATGCAATGTTTCTACTATGGATTCAAGGGGAGGGGAAATGGTACAATACATCTGACCTAAATCTATAAAACCAAGAGTTTGTACATAGGAACATTTAGTCAAAGCAAACGCTGATCTTATCCACAAAACCAAAGCGAATTATGGTCATTACTCTCACAAACCTCAAATAACACCATTATTTCATTTAGCAGATGGTTTATCCAAAGTGACTCGCAAGTGAGGGAGCATTTCACATTTTGTTTCTGCACAGCTCACGAATGTGTTTGTAGCGCAAAAGGTCATAAGTTCGATTGCAGAAAACAAACACATGTATACCTTGCAATGCAGTTTAAGTCGCTTTGAAAACCAAATGCATACTGTAAATGTAAAATGTGTCTGATTTAACTTTAGAGGACTTGGAAATCATTCCCAAACTGACTACTTTCATAGTATGTTGACAATAAACATCTTCTCTTTGTTGCATTATAAAGAGCTGGATATTACATCTCGCTTTGTAACACTTGAGTCAATGATGACAGGGGTTAGCTTTTAGGGTGAACTATCCCTTTAAGAGACAGACAGTCTCGAGAGGACTCGGTCCAGCATAATAGTATAATAGAGTCTTTTGTCTTATTAAAACATTCTTTACGAACAATGCCATCTTTAGGGTGACGGATGGACAAATCCCCACGCACCCCATGCAAGGACTCCACAAATGTTGCACAGGGCTCCCTCGGCTCTATGAGCTCAGCACGAGCCCGTCCCTGTTGACAAATGAACCGCTGCAATACACATAAAGTACCGTGGGTCCGGTCAATTTTTAACAGCATGCGTGTTACGCATTACACATCAATGAACAAACAACAGCTGGCCGATTCTCGTAAACGATGCAGAAACGGGCTGTCTGTGAATAACACATTTTAAGTGTTATTGGTGGAATATGCATGTGTCGAGAGGTTTGATAAGAGACTATGTTTGAGATAATCTTATCAACGAGATATACACATCAGTGCATGCGGAAAGATCTGACTGAACTGTGAATGGAGGAAACGTGCCTCTATTGACAAATAAAAGAATCACAAGTTACTGTTAAAGTGTGAATTTTGTCAAGAGGGTCACACGTCGGTCTTTAACATTTGCTATAACATCTGTCTTTAACAAAGGATATATCATCATAAAAACACTGTTATGGTGCTGATTGAAATGAGAATAATAAAACATGAGGAGATTTGTTATTCTGATAAACTCACCCCATGTGCGATGCCCGGCAGAGAGATGAAAAGCGTGCCGCTGTTTTAAATCTTCATTTACAAAGTTTGACGTTACATGAGCCTCCGTAAATCCTGGATGCTTGACTGAAGTTCCGATAGCAAATGAAACTCGCAACAAAAACTGATTTTCACAAAAGTCAAAAGTTTCGTGGAGCAACGCACGTTACTGTGTTCAGCCTAACCATTAGTAAAGCCATGTCTATGAAAAGCGTCAAAAAGCAAAACTAGTCAACGTCTGACTTGTCGACGCATCGGTTATCACTGAATTGTCCGTTAACGTTTAAAAACCGGGGATGAATTCCACGCGCTGTCCCGCGGTCTTCTGCTTCTGTCCTCGTAGCCAGCAATCAGACTCGAGCTGCGCGCGTCTAACACAATCACGTAATACACACAGTCACACGCACGCGCACACAACCCACTGCAGAGTGTGCCCAGGTAATTATTTTTCCCCCTTTGCCTTTCCACAAAAATGATTTTACCACGAAAACATATCGCAAACGATGTTTCCGCCACTCAGTGAGGAGGTAAGATTTAAGAAGTTCGATTTATGGCAGTATTTTTTTTCTTTCTCCCCAGGGTACAAATGAGGTCCAGATGTTTTCTGTCTTTTTTTCTTCTTCCACCTCCTCACTTCCGCTCCGCTCCTCGTTGTTTTTGCCTCGCGCACATTTGAATACGGTTCCTCAGAACTTGTGTATCGACCTCCAATGACTTGTACTTTTAGCTGAGGGACGTCAATTAAAATGACGCGGCTAATGGTCACACGTCAGTCATAGCCTACTTGATTGACATCTGCCCTCACGTGGGTAGACTACGACGGGGGCATTTTCGCTGAGTCACCTTGGTGATTTGATTTATTTATTTATTTTAATAGTTCTTGCTCACATATGCACTGTCAATGTCTGATCTTTTTGTCTTGATGAACGAGTTTCGCCTCAGGTGTGTGCAGCTCGGTCTAGGCTTGTTTGTCATTGGGGCTATGTTGTATCGTGTTCGGGAAAAAAGGCAAAGTATGAATCATAATAGACTTGCTTCACTGAACTGAATCTTTGGAAAAGACTTGTTTGTGAAAAGTCCTTCAAATGAGGACCATGTGGTTAATTTTCTACTGTTGAAATGATAAGGCCCTCTAGCGTATATGGAAATGAGTGACTCATAATTAACGATACAGCCACCACAAAGCGATCCAAGTTAAGCAATACTTTGAAGGGATTTTAGTTGATATCAAGTATTAGATTTCACTTTTTGTAAATACACAGTTGCTAAATGAACCACTACATAATTAAATATATCAAAGTCTATTCTGACTGACAGATTAATGTATCCTGAAGTTGTCCAAAATACTCCAGCTTGAACTCTTCATTTCTGTCAGCTCGGGGGAGGGGTCAGGAACCCTGACCTCACTTCCTGTGGCCGACTTCACAGGCCACGCATTGTCTGTGAGTATGTGACGGGGCTCATGGGACTCCTCCACATCTGGCAGCTGTTTTGTACACCCCCCATCTCTTTCCACTCTCAGGAAGATCTATGTATGTTTCTGGTGTCCACCTCAGGAACTTCCCCAAAATATCTCTGCCGGCTTTAACTTTCTCTTTTGACACACTGGTATATTGCACGTGGTCCATCAAACGCAGAAGCTCTGACGTGTGTTAGGTCTGCCACAATTCAGTTGCCATCCTAAGTTTACTCTATGAAGTTCCGGTACTGATGTGGTTTATGCTTGCCAACATATTCAGGTCGAGAATTGGTTGTTTCATACACAGGTTGGGGGAGGGACAATTTGGCGCCAACATCTTTTTTTACATATGCCTTTCCCCGCAGGGCAAAAGAGACGTTGGTGGTCATTGCGAGTTCCTCATAAAAAGAGAACAAGGCACTTTATTTAAATTTAATTTGCATATGATTGAAGTTGTTATGCCATACAATCAAATGTTTCAGATATCTGTTAAATGATAAAGCACATTAGTTTATTTTTCAAAGTGGGTTCCCAGAGAAGATGCTTCTAATTTTAGATTGCAGTTTACGTTGGCAAAGTCATTAGATAGACACATCATCTGTCATTCAACAATCAATAAACAAATTAGTTTCATTTTAGAATAAATTTATCAGAAGGAATACTTCAACAAAACTAGTTTAAATTCAATCAAGTGCAATTTAGCAGAACATGTCTGTTTGTTGTTATTTCAACCCACATAAAGAAAAGTTCATAAAGTAACCTAAAATTATGGATTGCAGCTTTATTAAAATTTGAAGTAGTGATGATCGCATACTACAATATTATTATTTGTCCATCATTTTATTATTATATACATAGCTTGACTTTGATTGGCCAGTTACAGCTATTTTGTGGTATTGGCTGTGTCCGAAATAGCCTCCTATACCCTCATTCACTATTACCTACAGTGGCGGCCGGTGCCCAAATTTAAAATAGTGTTCAGTGTGTCATGTGTGTTGCTTGTCATGTCAAAATATGTGTTTGTTGTGTCATGTGAACCCGAGGGGCAACCTTCCGATCTCTCTGATGAAGCCAATACGGAAGTGACTTAAACTGCAATTCATCGACTGGCCGCTAGAGGCTGGCTCCAAAAGGAAGTCAATAAATTATATTAAGTCTTAAAGTCTTAAAGTTCTGCATAATTAAGGGCGTGGCCACTTGAGTGACAGGTGAACTGCCACTGCTGTCACTAACATCGAGCTAGGCAGGCGTGGCTTCGCCAACTAGCCAGTTCAGCTTCACCTATGTCCGGCCTCTTTAGCTATTTTCGCTTTTCAGCGAGAGACACGCGGTGATGCATTGCTAAGATAGCGATGGCAAGCCCCACCAACAATTAGCTTCAAAAAAGCTCTTCACAAACCTATGGGTGACGTCACAGACACTACGTCCATATCTTTTACAGTCTATGTGTGAACCATGTGTATGATGCGTCATGTCAAAATAAATGTCTGTGCTATGATAAATGAGACGCTCATGTTCAAAAAAAAAAAACCTTGCAAGACACTTATTTTAACACTAATCTCTGATTACAATTGAGGTTAAGCGAGTATCTGCCAAACGTGAGCGTCTCTTTTATCATAAACCCCTTTGAAGCGTCAGACATGTATTTTGACATGACAAGTCACACACATGATGGGCTAGATACATGTTGTGACGAGCTTCGCATTGTGCACCCTCTAAAAAAGAAGTCACCGGCCGCCACTGATTCCCACTACACAAGTTCGCTAATATAGTCCACTTGAATGAGTGAATGAAAACAAAGTGAATACGGACACTAAGCGCCAGAAGCACTGCGGGCACCATCTTGTGTCGAGATGCAGGAGTTGGCACACGCCTCACTGTGAAGGCGTAGCGAGCTAGGGGTTGTACACTTATTATTGCGGTGCATTGTGGTATTGAATAAGTGCACTCGATGATGCCCACTATAACTTTGAACACCACTACAAAATGGTCTTCCTGTATAGTGCACTATTTAAGGGGAGTTATTTTGGACACAGCCATTGTCTTGTTTGGTTCTGTGGTTATATATCATATAGCTCAGTATTTCAAGTCTATTTATTCAGTAGCCATAGGTAACGTGATAATGTGCAGTCACAATGATCAGGCCCCTGATGTGAAGTGGGCTTGCAGTAATGACTAGCTGACTGTACATTATCTACTTATACATATCTAGTAACAGCATTGAAAAGTCAGTTATCACTGTACACAGACGTTAACTGAAATTAAATCCAGCGCACTTCAAAGGCGACCTTTCAAAGAAAGATTATCTGAAATAAAATAAAGAACTGTGCTCACATTAATTTCCTCTTCAAAAGTGGTTCAAATGACTTTACACCTTCCTCTTTTTCATATTCACTACTGACCAGTTATATTTTTAGAGCATTTCTCTGCTCTGTCATGTGCTCCGCAGCCCTTTGATCAAGTTAGATGCAAGACTACATTTAATGTGATGCGTGGAGAATCTAATTATCCATATCTGCTTTCATGCAAGGGGGCTATCCGAGTGGTTATAAGTTATATTCTAAACCAATGGTCACATGTTTTTTTTTTTTGTGACGGTTATACGTTTTGAGGGCAAGTTTTGATAGGGTTGATGGACATTGATGGATCTCCAAAGCAACAATAGAAGCATTTAACTGACACAAAAAATGGTACATATAGGACCTTAAAAATTGTACTTCCCCAGTGGCAGCTTGGGACCATTTTACGACACAGTTGAGCTTCAAAAAATCACAGATTTGCCTCCTTTGACAGCATGTATCCTAGCTTTATTCATTTCCCAACACCCTTTACTGACACCAACTTTAAATTGTAAAATTCGACACAGAGAACCTCTATGATTGGTTAAGAATGGAGGTGTCAGATGTTCCACTTTTTCTCTTTACCCATTACCAAAAGAGTAAATAATGGCACCTGGAGTCAAGATGGCTGATCTGCACTCCCTACTAATCATCCATTAGTGGCTTAAGTGTCAGCCGCACCACATGTCTAAAAGAGCTCAACATCCCCCGCCCCCCATCTCTACCTTTTATCACCTGTTCATTTTCCTTTCTTAAAGCCCGGCTTTGTTTTTTGGGCACGGTGCTTATGCTCCCAATAGTTTGTTGTCAGCACAGCTGCATCTGTGACTTTATTGTTTGTTGATGCCCTAAAGAACGAAACCATCCAGAGGGCGATGACCTTTTTAATCAACAGTTCGACATGCTGTTTTGATTTAGGTTTCAACAACTGCATCTAAACCATTGTACGTTCATCATTAGGGACTCATTTATTCTCACAGGGAGTTCACCGTTTTATTATAGCAAGGGTACGCTTTTCCCATGGTTCAAAATGTGCATGTGGTGTTTGTGTACGTGTGCGCGTATTATGTTTACATTGGGTTTAATTATGTGAATGTACTTTTTTCACTCAGAGTAAAGATGTACAGCTGTCTGCATCTGAGAGAAGAAAGTACGTTCACATAAAATCCCAATAAGTCTTCCACCAGGGGAGCGTCAATAGGAACTGAGGGATTTGGTGTTGCCTTCCTGAAGATTAGACCATTATTTACAGAGAAGTCCTCGAGTGTCCTTAACATAACACATAGTAATCCGCAAATCCATTATTACCCTCTACTTTATTAACAATATTACTGAGAAAGCCCTCTTTCCCTATAGGAGGGCTGGTCATTTGCATGGTAATACGAGTCCTAAAATGTGAATTAGCAGGGATTGTAAAGTCCCAGACGGCCGGGACATGCAGTTGATCGTATCAGGGATTTAAAATGTGTGAAAAACAAAACAAAGGCTGTTCCTGCTACAAGAAACTGTGTGATTTCAGATATACAGAAGTACAACAATGGATAGACATATGGATGGGGAAATGGACACCAAACCTTTCTGCTGATATTTCATCTTTAGAGAGTCAAAGTCTCAAAGGCAAAATCTGTTGTTTTGGCCTGCAAAACATATGGCAGCCATCAGTGTTATGGCCTCTTTGACTTTGAAACCCAACACTGACACATGAATCACAAAGCCAACACTGAATCACATTCATTATATAACCTAAGAAAGATCAATAAAAGGGACCTGAACAACTTTATAGGCCTTTTTCACGAAAATGCATTTTTAGTTCGTACATTATGGGGTGGTTTCTCGGACAGGGATTAGACTAGTCCTAGACTAAAATAAATGTAAGAGCTGTCCAAACTGAAAACTTATTTTAAAATACATCATGCTACAAATTCACACAAGTAATGTTTTTAGCAAGTCATGTTTGTTTAAACTAGTAATATTTCCTAATTAAACTAAGGCCTAGCCCTGGTTTAAGATGATCCCTGTCCAGGGAACCACCCCTATATGTACAACCGTTATCATGTATTCTGCTTTTATTTCTTAAATAAGGCTTTAAGCCTGATTTATAATTCTGCGTCAAACCTATGCCATTTAAACTTCTGTATGCAAGTTATACTTTTGTGTCATTGACTATGTGTTGTTAGGCATGTTACTGGTGTAACACTCAGTTTCAAGAAGCAGCAGGTTATTGTGCATATTGTTGAAGAAGCATCAGCAGTGACAACAACTTTTGTTACAGATCGAGTTGTGAAATATTATTCCTCAACTTGGTTCATTGTTGTTTTTACTGTCGCAAGCAGAAAAGCGTATGAGGAAATGCACACCAATTACAGCGCTTGCGGCCTGCAAAAAATTTATTCATTGTTACATTTTTTGGAAGGTGCGCGTCAGGCTATGGCGTAAGGTGCGCGACTATGCATAGGCTACATTGTATACTTGACGCAGAAGTATAAATTGGACTTTATGTGTGTTGTGTACTCCTGCATGGCTGGTCACCAGCATATGTTTTGATTTGGTTGTTGATCCCCAGCATGGGTGCTGGTTTCTTAACTAAAATACACAGCAAGACGTCCCTGGGCAACCAGCTTTACCAGAAAGATGACGCTGGTCCACCATAACCTGGTTTAACCAAGTATGGTTTTTAGATTAACATTGGGTTAGCAAAGAAACGGATCTATTCTATAATTGTGTTTTTAAGGTTTCTTTAGTCCTTTCAAATGTATTTAACCTTAACTTACTCCCCCATAAGGATAAAGGCCCAAGGGTGATTATATCCGATGCACGATCATGTTCACAGCATGTCCCTACCATACGGAGCACTCTTGACCCCTTTGATCTCGCAGACAAATGAGCTATAACTGAGATCCCCATGTGGCCTCTCTACATGGATTACCATTAGAAATCACTTGAACAGAGACTCGTGTGCTAATCCAACATATTCCCACTGCGGACACATTTTCATTTGATGTTACTTGTTTTACAGAAGGTAAAATGACCATTGAGGCTTCATCCTCAAAGCGACCTGCCCGGTCAAACTGAAGCCAGATGCACCACACATCGAATGTTTTGCTGTTAATGAAGCACAACTGCATGCAAACTGAAGCATAACAGTAAAGCAGTCATGCAAATTGACCTGGAGCTCCAGATGGGTCAGACAGAGACAGAGCGGCGTGAGTCGGAGTGATAACTGAAGGTTCAGAGAGGAAATGAGAGAACAGCTGGATGAATGGATGTGCGTGTGCTGATGAAGGAGGGAACGGAGGAAATGCGGTGAGTTGGATCAGTGGAGGGTGAAACAGGCTTTTGTAGAGCTAGTCATGCATATTCCAGCAGAACCTGAAGATGATATTAAACTAAACTAAACGATAATGCTTTTATTAGCATACATCCTTAAGCATTTGTATATTTCACATTTGGATGAATTGTGCTGCACACAGGACACCCTGAGGCAGAGCTCAAAGTCAAAGGTCAATGTCAGGGGTCATCTGATAACAGAAGATATGACTTGGCCCGGCACAGGGGCTTTATTTTCAATCTCTGTTGATGTTAGCCATTTCTGCTCGGTGAACACGACCCTCCGACACACACCTCTGCAATTACGTCAAACAAACTTGATGTTAAAAGGCACCATTAAGACAGAAGTCTATGGTTAAGTACTTACAGCTCAGATGGCAAAGGGGCCGAAGATGGCAGGGGTAAAGGGCAAGAGATCACGTCTTGTAGATCAAGTCATATAATACCAAGTCAAATCTAAAGAAAACAAAGACTTAACCTGTTCAATGTTCATGAGTAGTACATCTCAAAATCGAAAACAAAAAAATTCAGTGATTATTTTATAAACCTCATGTGGTTTCAAACTCATATGCACTTCTATCTTTATTTTTACATGCAGATATATGCTAATTTTAAAAATGGACACAAACACATTATATACATATTAAGTAAATTCTTTCACAATTTCCATCTGTATATTTTTTGCAAAAATATTTTGTATAGCTTCAGAAGACTTGTATGGTTGTATGGACTACTATGATGATGCTTTCATATTTTTTCTTTTTGAGGCCTATTTTTTGTTATTGCATAAAACATTCATACATATTTTATATATCCTTATAAATGGTAAATAATGAATTTCCATTTTCAATTGATCCAATCAACTGCAAAGTACAGATACATCTGTCTACCAAAAAAAAACATTTTGACCTCAAACCTCAACTACCTCTAAATTAGGGAGAAATTTACCGTCTACCGCAATCGGCCGCAAAGAATTTCAATTGAAGTCTAACATACACAAACTCCTATAATTGTTAAGGTCCTCAGGATGTGTAGATCAAGTTGGAAAGTGAGTTAAATCCTGCTTTTCATACAGGGAAACTAATGGAAAACAGAGACCAAAGCTGATCCTGACCTGCCCATATAGATATAATACACTGTAAAAATTATTTGTTGGGTTAACTTAAAAAAATAAGTAACCTGGTTGCCTTAAAAAAAATGGAATTAAAATTAGTGTTATAATTATTTAGATATAAATACAAACAAATTCATGCATGTATTAAAGAAACATTTACATGTGTATATATATTTATTTATATTTTTATATATTCTATATAATATTTTTTTTTAAATGTTATATAAATTAAAAAAATTCTAAAATGAATATATGTATGTGTGTGTGGTTAAATATACATAATAATTACACACGGTACGCACACATATATTATGCAAAAAATAACTTTTATTTTGTATGCGATTAATTTGCGATTTATCTTTGCCCAGTTCTACTTAAAATATTAGGTGAAAAGACGTTTTTTAAGTTTAAATAATTTTAAGGCAACAAGGTAAATTACTTTTTTAAGTTGAACCAACAATTTTTTTACAGTGTTCTTATATGAATACTCATATGTATGTATTAACCCAATAACTGTGTATAGATATATGTTGGTATGTTAAGTATTAGTAATGCTTTGTAAATGTAAACCCCCTGTATAACGAGTCAATAAAAGCTCTTTGAGTCTTGCTATGGCTAATGTTAGTATCGTAAAATTACAAAGGCACAGAGAGGTAGCTGACAACATGGTGAATGAGCTCAAAAAGTCACACTATTCTGACGGAGCTACCGTTTACACATTCCTCGGACACTCGGATGACCTCCTGAGGATTCAGACAGACAGTCAGACACGTGACTAATTTTGTGTTGCCAGCTTCATTTTCTCCCGGTGTTTTAGTGCAGATACTTGAAATAAAGTCCACTGGACCATACAGATAACAAGTGTGAAAAAGAAAAAAAGAACCTCGATTGTGGGCAAATATGTGTGGCATTTAACGATAGTTGCAAAGATCAGCATTCAGTGGTATCACACTTCTGCTTTTTGTGGAAAAATATTATAAATATAATGTCTTCTTCCTAAGAAAGTTTTTCTATGTGCACCGAATTACGGGTGGAAGGGAGTTTCAACAGCTCTGGAAAAGTTTGGTGATGTTGTTACAGCTGTGCCATAACTACAATTTGACTTCACAGAACGCAGCCAATCATAACCTGAAAAAACTCAGCAACCAGATCCAATCAACGGTGCAATAACACCAGTTATTGAAGTTAAAAATATAGCCGGTTCTTGGGGGAGAGTAATACCGTGAACATTTGGCATGGATTTATAGTTCAAACTTACATTACGAAACTGAAAAACCAAAATGAAGTTGTTCTCGTTTGCAATACAGAGTAATATAAACACAATAAAGAATAACGAAAAACATGTTCAGTCTGCTCCAGAGCCTCTCTCAGTCAAACATTTAGAGCGTGTCAATCATCTAAATGTAAGAGATTTCATCATGCTTTAAGAGATGATGATGTATGATATAAACGTGCAGCTATTAGTCTGGTGAAATAGTTTATAGGACTTAAGTGTCTGACCTGAATACGTTAACCTATGACTGAGAGATTTTACATGCCAATCATTGCAAACAATTAATGAGCTCAGATGCAAAAGCCGGTAAACACTACCTCTGTCAAAAATAAGATAATGATATTAACCGAATACTCTCAGCACATATTACACGTTCATCAAATACTTTCACTAATTTCTTAATCCCGGCCCCAGGTCATTCAGAAATACTGGTTTGTTGGCAGAATCTGCTAAACGCCATGACATCTTTTCAGCAAACTCCTCTAAGTGCACGAAAAATGAATGGGATAAATGATGACGGTGTTGGAAACTATCGTGAATCACATTCAAAACAGTATTACTTGTGAGTATTTGGACCTGAATACAACCCTAATGTGAAAGTCACATGCATCACAGCGCCCCCTGGGTGTGTGGTTCTGTTTCTTCATTTTTTACATTCTCACCTTCATCATTTGCAATGTTTAAGTTGCATATGTAATGATTTTGCAACTGTCTTGTCCAAAGAAGTGGATTTTTATTAAAAGTGTAGGTTTTTGGCAAGCAATCTTGAATGTACTTAGAGGGGTTTGTTGTGAAAGACAGTCAAATTTGTTACCAATGAAATGACTAAAGTGACATTTGTGAAAATAAGGCATTTTAATTACTGACTTATAACTTTTTTATTGCCATCAAAGTAAAATTACTCAACCTCCTCTGTAGACTTTTTTAAGTTTCCAAATCTGGTGTGTTTTACAAGCGGGCCGTTAAAACAAGGGGTTTCATTTAAATCAGCTCAACCAACTTAGTCTTTGTTGAATTTTAGTTTAGTAATTTTTTTAGCTAAACTCTTTTTGTATAACCATATGTATGATGTCTCTGTCAAACCACTAGTGACCATTTGCTAAAGAGGTATGCTGGGTAATTTCCAGTTTATCTTCAAAGTTTGAGTTTGGCAATGTTGCAGCTGCTTTGAAGAATGCTTCATAAACTGAGGAAAACATTGTTGGGTAGACTTTTAATCATTGGCTCACAGGAACTCTGACATGCTTGTCTGTGCTAGTGCTAACTGAAAACAGATTGCTGCAAATGGTCTGAGATCCATGTTGAAACAGCGTAACGCCTCAGATTACTGACTGTGGGTGATTAAAGATGGGGGATTGTTATATGTTGCGTCATGTGTTGGCATAGATGTCGACAATAATATTTTCTTCCTCTTCTTGAGCCCAAGAAAGTCAAATGACAGAAGATCACTCGCAAACAGTCATGCTATCTTAACTTTCACAAACAACACAGTGATGCACTATTCATAGCTCAGGGGATTTGAGTTCTCAGTTGTGTTTCATTTAAGTATGAACTTTGTCTTAAATGTTTCTTTTATAATTGCGTATAGAGGATAAATAGTCATATTGAGAGCTAACATTAATATACATTATAAGTATGTTCAATAATATTGATTTTTGACAACAGACTTTACTAGAAACTTCAGCTTAAAAGGACAGTTCAGCCAATAATGAAAATTCGGTCATCATTTACTCTACCTCGTGTCATTTTTAACCTGTATGAGTTTCTGTTGAACATAAAAGAAGATATTTTGATAAATAATGGTTACCATACAGTTCACAGCACCCAGTGAGTTTCATAATAGGAAAAGCAAATACCATGGATGTCAATGGGTACCGTTAACTGTGTTAAGGTCTGACAATGTGAAGTCATTTCAAAAGATTTCTGGGACTTTCTTTCAGAATCAGGAAATTTGCAAAAGTTGGTTAATTTCGACCCAACGTTTGATCAAAAAGGGACAAACCCAGTATTGGTTAAATCATCCTTTTTTGACCCAACACTGGGTTGAAAATAACCCAGCATTTTTGTACGTAGCATACATAACAAGAACAATATGTCCAAATCCCAGTAAAATGCCAAATATGTTGCGTCTTTGCCTATACTCTCCCGTGTCCTTCAAACAACAACCCGTTCATCCAGCTGTCAGTCTCAAGGGTGGCTGACTCCCTGTGTTCTCTAAACAAATGACTCTAATTCATGAGAATTTAATGGTCAGTCTTTAAACAAGCAAACCTTTCACCACATAAACCTCTACCTCGCCCTACCGGCTCTCCTCTCTTGTATGGGTCACTGCCTGAGGCATGTCAGAGTTTACACTTAGGATCTCCAATCTCAAATAACAATCCTTTAGACTCTCCAGTGCTTAACACGGTGTAGTAAATGGATCCATCAGGAAACGGTAGGCATTGTAACTGGAAACAGTGGGCAGGAGACTGTTGTGTAATGGTCAATACACTTCAAAACGCTCTCGCGCATCTGGGAATCAATTGATTTAACGGCCAAAAAGAAATACGGCCTCTCTCTTCCTCAAGTGTGTGCTCACCCTCGGAGCCTCCCTATGCTCCTCCAGAAATGACTTTAGATTCCAGGAAAGCTGAAGTGGAGCTCTTGGCTCTATAAATCAGCGTCCCCCTGTGTCCGAGGAACCGGGGGTGAGACTTAAAGCCCTCCACCCCTCTTTTCCGAGAGGGAAACGAGACGCCTATACACAGTCTCCTCAAACTCTGGTCTGTCTAGTATCATCAGCTCTTATGGTCTGTGAAGCTTTTTATAGCCTAAAAGCTAGCTAAATTGCCATGGAGGTGTCAATGCCAAAGCACTTCAAAACAGACTAAATTCTTTTAGCCATTAGTGTCACTCCATTGCCATGGTGCCGTTAGGCCATTTACCGCCTGTAATCAGCTCCTGGTCTCATTGACCATCTCAACGGGACACAAAGGTGATGACAGATGCGGCAGACACAAAGGATAAAGATTGGATACTAGTCTGGAAGGCCTGATGAGAATTAAAATGGAAGAAGTGTGTGTGATAGATATGAGGCATAGGCTACAGCTGGCATAGTTCCTCAGGGATAATTGCAGAACATTTAAAAGGCATACTGTAAAAGCCAAGCCCGTTCGAAGCATAAACCTGTCCTCACACGTTGGTAAAACTGCAAAAAGGCGATTAGCGATGGGCACGGTTCAGCAGCCAATGACACATCCATCAAAGCATGCATGCTCTTGAAGAGGCATGAGAGCTGAACTTTCATGAATAACTTATAAACAGCTAACATCCGTAAACAATCCACAATTCTTTCCTTTGCAATGCGGGGGGGTTGGTGGATGCTGGTGGAGTATAAGTACATGAGAGTTTGCAGCTGATATTACATCTTTGGCGACCCAAAAGGGGCGGGGCTGCAGTGACCCGCCCCTTCTCTCTCCTATGGGATATTCTGCCTGTGCAAACAAACCGACCCCCGGGCCTCTGGTCTAATGGGAACCAGACTTACCCCAGCACCAAACTCCCCTTTTTACACACGCACAGTCACCACGGGCTCCAGCTGAGGGACGCAGTCCAATTATCCCAAACAGACCTAAAACTATTTCTTCTCTCTGCTTTCCCATATAACCGATCGACATGCTCTTTTACTAGCAAGTGCACTCACCTTGCTGTCCCATCAGTGTTTGAACAGCTAGAGGCATCATGCCCATTCAGGGGGCCTGATGTGCCCCCTTAAAGTCTTTATTTAGCACAACTTTTATTTTTTGTAAGTTTGATCACAAAGTTGCAGTTTGTGCTTAAAAAAAGAAATAGTTTGAGAAACCATCAATTCGAATGTCTCAGTTGGCTCAGTACAGATACAATTGCGCCAGATTATTTGCTTATGACTGTGCTAAGAATAATCTTATTTTGTTATTTAGGGTAATGCAATGTGTTTACTCGGTTTAAGTTACAAAAAACACATATTTTTTTGCATACTGCACATATTGCTGCTCCTCTATGCCCTGCCTTTCGTAAACGCGTCAATCTTTACAAAGCTCATCGTTCTGAAAAGCTCAGTGTCCTCTGATTGGCCTGCTATCCAGTGCATTGTTACTGATGGAATACCTCAAGCGTGTGACTGAAATGTTACGCCCCTTACCATATTTACAATTTTAGCTCCAAAGCACACAACATGTCGGGAAGAATACTACAGTGAGAATCTTTTTTTCTTCTTCTTTTAGCAGTAACAAAATACACAAACGGCATCTGTGGAACAAACATAACTTCCAGTAAACTCAACAACAGAGTAGTTTATTTCTGATAACAAGCAAAATAAACAAGTAGATTAACTTAGTTCAAATCCTAGCTAAAACTACACGGAGCTAACGTTACATGTGTACTATATAATGTATACAATCTTAACTACAGTTCGGCTGCCAAACCTCCCTTCACATAGCATTGATCCACGATCGCTTTTTCCCTTCATCTTTAGGAAACCAAAACATTTGTTATTTTCAACAAAGTATTTGTTCCAGAGTTAAGTTTAGCCCTTACAAAAATGTATCATGGTTGTACTTCAGTTAAAACCAAAAAAACATTGTTGCTGTAGTTAATCCGTGGTTACAGCAAAATAATCATGGTTTTGAAAACCATGGTTTCCAAAAAAACATAGTTAAATCATGGTTACTGTAGTAAAACCATGTTTTTTTGGTGCTAACTGTAGTAACACCATGGTTAATTTTCGTAAGGGTAGTGCTGTATATCTCCTATAAATATCCTATGAAGAACCATGCAGGGGTCACAGGTTCTATACAGGTGCCACACAGGTACTACATTGGTGTTATATGGCACTTAAAAAATGGTTCCTCTATGATTACGAGCCAAGAACCACTTTTAGTGCTATTTAGCACTGTTTGTTTTTAGAGTGTGGTTACTACACTTTTACCACAAAAAACGTGGTTACTACACTTTTACCACAATGAAACCTGGTTACCACATTTTTATCACAAAAAACCATGGTTACTACACTTTTACCACAAAAAAACATGGTTACTACACTTTTACCACAAAAAAAAACCATGGTTACTACACTTTTACCACAAAAAAACATGGTTGCTACACTTTTGCCACAAAAAAAATGGTTACTACACTTTTGCCACAAAAAAAACATGGTTACTACACGTTTGCCACAAAAAAACATGGTTACTACACTTTTGCCACAAAAAACATGGTCAATATTTGACGACACTTGACCATGCATCAATATGTTGACGCGGAGGGTATACCTTTCGCGTCATTTTTTGACGAACTGGGGACTTCAATACTATTAAGTCCGTTGCATTCTCTTTCCTATTTTCTTACCATTTTCGCGTCGGTTTAGGGTTAGATTTACATAATGACATCCCTACCCAAACCTAACTCTAACCCCAACGCCAGGTGACAACTGTTTAATTTCGCGTACCTAACTCTAACCCCAACGCCAGGTGACAACTGTTTAATTTCGCGTACACTGTTTAATTTTGCGTAATCTAACCCTAAACCGACGCGAAAATGGTAAGAAAATAGGAAAGAGAATGTAACGGACGTAATAGTATTGAAGTCCCCAGTTCGTCAAAAAATGACGCGAAAGGTATACCCTCCGCGTCAACATATTGACGCATGGTCAAGTGTTGTCAAATGTTGATGCCATGGGGTGAGACTGTGTTGCAATATTGACGCCATGGGGTGAGACTGTGTTAACTTTTGCCACAAAAAAACATGGTTACTACACTTTTGCCACAAAAAAACATGGTTACTACACTTTTGCCACAAAAAACATGGTTACTACACTTTTGCCACAAAAAAACATGGTTACTACACTTTTGCCACAAAAAAACATGGTTACTACAATTTGGCCACAAAAAAACATGGTTACTACACTTTTGCCACAAAAAAACATGGTTACTACACTTTTGCCACAAAAAACATGGTTACTACACTTTTGCCACAAAAAAACATGGTTTCTACACTTTTGCCACAAAAAAAAACATGGTTACTACACTTTTGCCACAAAAAAACATGGTTACTACACTTTTGCCACAAAAAAACATGGTTACTACGCTTTTGCCACAAAAAACATGGTTACTACGCTTTTGCCACAAAAAAACATGGTTACTACGCTTTTGCCACAAAAAAACATGGTTACTACACCTTTGCCACAAAAAAACATGGTTACTACACTTTTGCCACAAAAAAACATGGTTTCTACACTTTTGCCACAAAAAAACATGGTTTCTACACTTTTGCCACAAAAAAAACATGGTTACTTCACTTTTGCCACAAAAAAACATGGTTACTACGCTTTTGCCACAAAAAACATGGTTACTACGCTTTTGCCACAAAAAAAACATGGTTACTACGCTTTTGCCACAAAAAAAACATGGTTACTACGCTTTTGCCACAAAAAAAAAAACATGGTTACTACACCTTTGCCACAAAAAACATGGTTACTACAATTTTACCACAAAAATACATGGATAATTTTTGTAAGGGAGCCACCAGCCAGACCATTAAACAACACATGTGTGTCCGATGAAACCATCTATACATTTGGGCAGTGTTATGCAAATCTTTCCACACTGTGATGTAGATATGTGGGCGTGTTGAGGCGTTTAATGAAGGAATTGATGATACTTTACCTTTAGAAAGAATATCTCCTTGGTTTTGAGACTTTACTGATCTTCTACATATGCACTTACAGCTTTTAACATTCCAAAAACAAAGAAAACATGAAGTCGCATCATATGACACCTTTAAAAGGTTACTTCACCCTAAACAAAACATCTGTCGTCAATTTCCTCTCAAATCACACATCTCAGGTGACTCAAAATGTTCATGACTTATTTCCATTAAATCACAAGATGAGAAATTATCCAACAGCATCTAACTTCCCTTCTGAAGTACTTCAAACACTTTGTTCTCTAATGATTCATCACGCTAGTTCATGTTTTTTTTCTCCTTCATCAACTTTTAGTTTTTCCATCTCAAATCTCGTATTTTCACTCTTTGCCCCCACATAACTTTCTCCTCTCCCTCCACTTTTCCCCCCACCCCCACATTACAAAAATCTGCTTTGCTAAACTGTTCCATTAGATGCACGGTTGTATTTGTCATTGACTCTATGCTGATGTTAACTTCCTATGGGTTTCTGACTACCAAAGGTGCTAATAAAGGTTCTTACCTTTCTAAACTTTCTGTACACTCTTAAAAAATTAAGGTGCTTTCCAATGCCATAGAAGGACCATTTTTTGTTGAATGGTTCCATAAAGAACCTCTGTTTCTATTTCACATAAGTTTAGTAAAAAGGTCCTTAAGATGACGAAAAATGGTTCTTTTAAGAAACTTTGATGGAAAGGTCCTTTGTGGAACCAAAAACAGTTCTTCTATCGCATCGCTATGAAAAACAACAGCACCTGTGTAAAATCTTTTCCAAGACCCTTTTGTGCAACAGAAAGCTTTTGTGGATGTTGAAGGTTCTTAGTGGAACCATATATCCAGACAAAGAACCTGCGCATGAGAGTAACTTTATTCAGTAACTTTATTCAGCAGCTGCAGAGTAATGTGCCTGGTGACAATCTAATGCGTAATACATTAAGTTAATTTCCTGCCTTGTGAGCCATGGACACACAACAGCACAATCCATCATGGTTCTCGATTGCTCAATGTTGGACAAGAGAGGCTGAATGTTCTCATTGTGGCCTTTATAAGTTATCTCTGAATGTTCAGCCAGTTTTTGCACCGCTTTTATTTGAATGGCTGATTTCACAACAGCCTGAATTGTATCACAGTGGAAACTGAAATGTCTTCCAAAGAATAATAAGCCCCCACATACGATGCGATGTTACGCAGAGAAAGGGTTTTTCCCGTCTCTTATAAACATGACATCTTTTATGCAGTATTTGATCGCAAACGCTGTTCAATTAATGAAGCATGCCACTCATACGGTGTCTTCACTGATTTTCGGTCTACAGCCCACTTTTGTTTCACTATTTCTCATACAGAGTGTGGTAAAGTTGTGGTGTGACATGGCACACATGTAAGTGCATTTCAAACAGTCTATGGTTTCCAAAAAAAGCAAAAGATTGCTTCTAAAACATACTGAGGTTTTGATGTGAAATGTCATATATATATATATATATATATATATATATATATATATATATATATATATATATATATATATATATATTTAAGCCTGTAAGATTAGATCTTGCCTTTGTTTTGTTCTGCCCTCTTTCTGAGCATAGACCAGTCCCAGCAGGCTCTCTCTCTCTCTCTCTCTCTCTCTCTCTCTCTTTCTCTCTCCTTTAAGTGTGTCTTATGGCGGGGTGTGATTTTTTGTTTTAAGTGTGGTAGGAGCGGCTAAGCCTAGACTCACCCTTCTAGGGAAGTGTTTGCGTATGTATATAGTTTCTGCCCTGTCAGCGGAAAGGTTGATAGAAACCTGTCTGCTTATAAGCGTCCAAACTTTCCTTTGGTGCATTAGTGAATAAAGAGCAGGTGTCTATGCAAGGACTTATGGCTCCATGCTCAGTGAGGCCATTTTAACTATACGATTATAAGCATGAGAACATAACCTTAGATGTCTCTAAGGTACCTGTGGCCTCATTGATCTGTCTTGGAAATCTGTTTTTATTATCACTTTGAGCCTTCTGGTTGAAAATCCGATTTGAGATCGATACAATCCTTCGTCTCTTTCCTGCTCGCAAGTACTTATCCTCATGTTGCTTTTCTTTAGTGATTCGTTTGCACACCTTCAACTGAATAGATTTGACTTGATGTATTTTTCATCCCTGAAATTTGGATTCTTTTCTTGGATTTGCAACATAGTCTTCCATCATTGTAATGTAATATTCAGCTTAAAGAATACTTTACGTCTCACGGCACTTACAAAAACTCAACTTGGATAGTTAAAGGGAAAAAACAGCTCAAGGGGGGCGTTTTGGGATATTTTCAATATCTTTAAATATTGAGTTGCTATGCATCTGCCAAGAAACGATCTCATACATGCAATGCAAATAAATTGTCTACACATGTGGTTACCTTTCTAAATTTAAAGGCGTACCTATACGACACAAATAATGACATGCTTCGTACCCCAAATAATCATTGGTGCATTTCCTTCTAAACAGACGCAGCTAAGCCAAATTTCAAATTGAAGTGCATTTACTGCCCTCCTGATGACATTTTTCAGGCAGAGACCCCTGGCAGCAACACATGAAACATAAACAAACAGTCTCGGTCATTGAATGGCAACAGAGAATGAAGCTCAACTTTCTGTTTCTCTCATCAAGATACTCTTGGACCAGACATACTCAATCAGTGCTACGTGAATACACTGTATTTTTTGTTCAGTGCCGTGCGTCCGTGGAGAATACTACCCCATGACTTCATTACACCCTGCCGGCATTTGTCTTCTGTCTCTCCTATGCTTCCCGTACTATTTTTCAAAGGATCGCCATATCTGCTGCCACGTCTCCAGATGCTACAGACCCTGAGCTGAATATATATTTGCTTTATGAGGTGAAAATAAAGGAATTAGCATCCAGCACTGAAGATGTGGCAAAAAGCGGCCTAATTCCTCACCAACACCCCAACTCTCCACCCCAATTCTTCCCCGAATGTTCTGCTCCCCCCTACCAGCTGAAATATTCAGGGAAGTGTGGGATTACTTTCACAAGGAGAACTTGAACCCCTTGACTTCCTGCCCAGCGATGAGGTCACTAGTCTCAGAGGGAGTGTCTGTGAAATGCCTCCTGCTCAAAAACAGCCCGGCCAAGGCCAGAGAAGAACGGGGGCTGGGGCAGAATGAAGCCTGGGGCGGAGTGATGGACCTGGGCACAGTGGGGGGGTTGGAGCTGATGGTGAGGACCGTAACTTCCAAGGTCTGTCTTCACCATATTCTGGGCACTTAGCCCAAACACAATGTGAATTCACATTATGGTGCATTTCAACTCGCTTAAACCAAAAATCAGGTTGGTGCATCAGGGAATTTGGGAAAATATCAGTAATGGTGACTGGCAGGGGCTCTTTCCCTTTGCAGATGTGCTCTTGAGTGATGGCTTACAGGAGGGAGGATCCATATTGCCGGTGGATAAGCTCAGATAATGAACAAGACTTCAGAATCTCGCTGTCCTCCCTCAGGCTGAAGGCTTTTGTGCAGATGCTGTCAGACACTTAAAGGCAAGAATACTAAGCCTTTTGACAAATCCGAACCAGATGAAGGCCAAATGTCTTGCATGAATGTACAGTCTGTGTAACAAGCCCTTGTTAGAGAACCACTTTAGGGTGGCCTGTTTCTTGGCCTGTCGCAGCTGGGCTGATGTAGCTGGGGATGGAGGGAGAGCACCTGGCATCCAACGGCAGAGGCCGAGTTATCTTAGGTGGGGGTGAGTCTCACATACAAAGCCATTCTGTTGAGCTCGTGGTCCAGATGGAAGGACTCTGTTGCCAAGGATGCCGCTTTCCACTTCCTGCTTCGAAAAAATAAAAAGGCCAGTCTTCAAACGAGTCTCCAGAACAAAGAGGCATACACGAACAGAGTCCACGTCTGAGTTTTGGTATCTCTTCATCTCTTTCGTACGCCAGATGCCTCTCACGCACGCACATTCGACCTCACACTTTTGCTTCAATGGAAAAGTGACGTTCATCTGGAAGGGGAAAAGTAACAAACACGGTCCCGTGCTCTCCATGAGATAGACCTTCTCTCTCACCCCTGGGCAATAATAGACTAATGCTTTCCAGATGTTGTCTTCAATGGCCGTACCCAACACTGGAAGTGCCCCTCTCACGGGAGTCTTAATGACGCCCCGGGGACTTAAAAGAGGGAAAGGCTGGAGTCTGTAAATCCCCCCTCCGTACCCTTTCCCTTTTTACATGCTCGTCTCCCACCACAATCACAAGCTACTGATCCCTGATCAGCCAGGCTGAAGGTTAAACTGACCGAGAGTAGAATTATTTTCCTGATCTGGTTCAGCTTTTACCCCATTTCCCACGCCAACTACCTTCAGAGGTGTGTGATTTTAAAAGGATGCATTTATTGATGGCTTTTCAACAGGCAAGATCTCTAATCATTAGATAAACTCATGGGAATGTGACCCCACCACGTGACCTGTTTGTTTTAGTAAGGGAGCAGGGAGGGCGATGAGTGGCTGGGAGTTCAGGCACGGGGATCCGAGGTGCTTGCCAGCTCAAATTTCAGGGCTCAAGTTGTGTCCGTTCACCTCAAATTCCTCCAATACCAAAGTCCATTACTTTGTACAAAGTCTTTTAATTGGCCAAAGCCACAAACCAATCGTTTTCATGCCTGTAGTCGAGTTGCTGGCTTATCTCTCCGACTGGGCCTGAATTGGAGACAAGTGCTGATTCGTCCCCCAAGGGAGAATCCACAGCCGATCTCAAGTGCAGGTTCGCTTGACCCAACTGTCTCCCTTGGAGAGGGAGCGAGATTTGTTTGAGACAGAGTGTTCTCACAGGAAGAAGAGAGGGAGGGATTTAAGTCTGTGAGTCTGAGAAAAACAGGCCGGTTGGCTTTCATCTGTGCCTCAGTGCAGAGCTGGAAAGGCCACTGGGGAACAGTGAGAGCCACAAAACCTTCAGTCTGTTGGCATGGTATGTTAATGCCTCTGATAGAAACCAGCACTAATAACTGCAACAAGTATTACCTTAGCTTTGATATATAACCTGTTCTTCAGTGGAAGAACACAGTGCAAAAGGTCATGAGTTCGAACCCATGGAATACACATACTGATAAAAATGTATACCTTGTAATGCACTGCAAGTTGCTTTGGATTAAAGGGTCTGCCAAATGCATAAATGTAAAAGTTACCATGAAATTGCTTGAATTGAAGGGTGACAAGGGGTGACAAGATGTTTTTTTTGTTGTTGCAAAAACCAAATCACGGTTGAAATAGAAGCTATGTAGCGCTAATGTAAAAAGGTGGGCCATTTGTAATGAATGTGACCCATGTGAAATTAAGAGTGTTTTCATATACAGTTCATAAAAAAAAAAGTTTACTTAAAGTGAACCAGAAAAGGAACTAACCGAATGTGACCTCAGTCCTTTTGGTGTTCCCAATATAGTTGACTCAAAAAAGGGACCCAGTTCTTTTTTTGGTCCTCTTCAGAACTGAAGTGAGACCCTTTTTTTGTTCAAATAACAACTTTTGATTTTGATACAGTGTTCAAATGACACGACCGGGACCTCGTTGATTTCACATATCAAAAAGAAATCGAACCATAAAAGATCCCAAAAGCGAACCGTACTCAGAACACCTCCTGACGTGGTCTGAGTTCAGTCCACTTTTGGGTCCTTTAAGGCGTGTTTGAGATCACTTGGTTTGTTCACGTATACACCCTGAACTGCTCCGAGGGTGTTTGAAGGCCCCAAACGAACTAGGTGTGAAAACACACCAAAGCCTTATAAATTATGAGCATCAAAGTTTGATCTCACTCATTGATTTCAGTCTTTCACATGACCTTACGCAGTCAATATAAAAAATATCAAAGTCTTAATTTCACAGAATGATGTAGGGTGATTTTATGTTGAAAACAGTAAATCGCAAACAGGCAGGGTCACAAAGTAGTATCACAAAAGATCACACAAAAACAGCAGTTTTGGGTTGTATGAGTAAAATTCAGGCTTAGTTCAGGGCTGGGACGGCCTCTTAATGGAGCAACTTCATGAGAGTTTGTCCATCTGCAACACACACTGTAGAGGCCACCCAAAACAAACAAACAAAAGTTAAGGGAGGTCTAGTTGCGTTTAAAGTATTGAGAAAAACAGCTTAACATGTTTAGCATTATGTCACACAATCTTCTTCAGTACGGCATGTGAAACTTGTCTCTATTTAAACCTGTGTAATCTGTTTACACTACCGCATACATAACATGTATTTATTTGGAAGACAATTTGATCGAAAGAGTCTTCACAGTATGCTATTATCAGGTTGTGTGTTCACTGTGACCTTTGTGCTTCTAATGCAATGAGCTACATGTAACTGTATGTTGTTCCGGAAACAGCCAGGCCAGCTTATCTGTACACTGATAATATTTTGCAAAACAATAATGCATTTTAAAGCGAAAATAACATTTGAAGCCTAAATATTTATTATTGTTAAATCACTAAAGATGAGGCAAGTATAGGACTTATTTTATTAGCTCATCAGCTCCCTGCATCTTCGAGGTCGACCACAGAAACATTAAATACTTGAAAAACTCACAGTAACGACGTGAACCAGTCTGTTTGACATAGTTAATCATGTCCTCATGAGCTCAACCACACTTTCACAACCAGAATGGTTATCTGAGGTTCTTGTGGTCGCCGTTGCTGATGTTTCCTAAATCCAGAAGAAACATGAGACTGTTGGACGTTTCAACCTTCATTATTTGACAAGCCGCCTTTTAGCAACAGCCAAACGAACCAAATGGCAGAAAGTTAATTTTTCTGTGGAAAAAACAATATAAATGTAAGTGATGGATTTTGCGTGGAGTTTTACAGCTATCTACAGCCGCCATCTTGTGATGTAAAAATGTATTGCGTCTTTACCTTTCATTTTTTTGTCGTTGTAGGTTTAGAAGTAGATCTCTCAAACCAATGAAAATACGACCTTTTTATTACGTTTCAAGTGACTTCCGTTAAAGCTTTCCTATATTTCCGTAGACAAATTCAGTCAACTTAAATGTAATAAATTAAAAGCAAGTTTTTAATTTACAACAACAACAAAAAATGAATTATAAATAAAATCTAGTTTTCATATTAAATATTGTTTCATATTATGTTCATAATTAAGTTAATAACTTCTTTGAAGGTAATAAATAAATAACTGTTATTCAACCTTAAGTCCCATAGGGGGCGTTAACAGATTTCAAAAGTGGTCTAAAAAGATGACCTCAAATTATTTTAAATAGGACAAATGAAGCATTTCAATAAACTAAGACAACTAAAATATAAAAAGGCCTTTGAAGTCATTGCAAGCTCTATTTTAGTAGTAAAAATTGTGGAGGTGGGGGCCTAAAATATCCTTGGGTCATTCTAAAAAATACAGGGTTATTTTTTCTATTTAAACTAATTTAATCTAAAAAAAGAAATATTTTTTAGAGTGTAGGATGTGAATGTTTAATTTAAAAAAATATAGCTGGGAAGAACTGAAATGGATTCAGTCTACACACATGTTTAGGAGTATGTTTGTTCCCTGGAATTATGACCTTTGTGTTGCTAATGCAATGTGTAATCTATTCAGCCACAGGAAAAGTGTAAATATATAAATACATTTATTTATTTATGTTTTATTTGTATAGAGACAGATCTTAAACATGGAAAAAACTGAAATGACAGCCATCCATTGCATGTATCCTAGTGCTTGAAGTTCAAGCCAATTAGTGCAACACTTTTTATTATAATAATAGTAACACAGCGATCAAAAAAAATAAATAAAAATAAAATAAGTAAGTAAAGGAACTTTAATTAAACATGAGTACAACATTGTAGCTGAATAAACCATGATGTGGTAGCTGTTTTAGAAATATTAAAACTTGCCACAGATTTTAAACAATCAGGTAATGAACATGCTAACAATTCTGATAAAATATCAGACATTAAGACAGTAATTTTTAACCCATGGCATGTAACTTATTTCCAATCAGTGTGACAACTTCTATGTTACAACACTTCCCAGTTCTGCCAATGGTAATAAAAAAACTATTTAAATAAAAAATTACAAGAAACCACAGGCCTTAAAAAAAATATTTTCTGACACATACTGCCTTGTCAAAGTAGTTCAGTAGTCTAGTGGTGCTCAGCCAACTTAAACCATGGTAGACCTATGAAAAGACCTGATCAAACATTTTTAAACAGACAATTTTATTTGAACAAAAGTGATACACTACAATTGTGTTTTTAGCACTTAAACATTTAACCCTTTGTGTAAGAGATACAACAGTATGATCATAATTTAAAACCTGTGCTATTAACAACATGTGATTGTTTTAACAACATTTATTAAGTTATTGTAACATTGCCTGTTTTGTAACTTATCTGTAAATTTTCTACAATTATAAATGTAAATGTTTTACTATAACCAGTAGGAGATGCTCTTGTACATTTCCTCTCAGTATGAGTTTTAATGGACATTTCCTATATTCGTGTGCCTTATAGGAAATGCCGGCACACAGTTGGGCATAAACAATATTTGTCTTTGGGAAAGCGTACTAAACATAAGATGATAGAGACTCCTTGTGTTATTCAGACATATTTAGATTTATCATCACACTGCAAAAAAAAAAAAAGACTTCTTTACTTATTTTTGTCTTGTTATCAGTAAAAATATCTAAAAGTTCTTAAATTAAGATGTATTTTCTTGATGAGCAAAATGACCAAGGAAAATAAGTCTGGTTTATAGACAAAAAATATTAACTTTAAGCAAATTAGTGCTCAAAACAAGCAAAAAAAAAATCTGCCAATGGAATAAGAAAACATTTCTTTAAATAAGTTTACTTTTTTTATAAACACTTAATTCAAGAAAATAATTCTCATTCCATTTGCTGAATTTTTTGGCTTGTTTTAAGCACAAATTCGCTTTAATTTGATATTTTTTGTTTAAAAACTAGACTTATTTTCTTAGGTGATTTTGCTCATCAAGAAATTACATCTTAATTTAATAATTTTTAAATATTTTTACTGAAAAAAATAAGAATAAAATAAGTAAAACTAAGTAAGAAAGTCTTTTGTGCATTTACACCATTTAACAATGTTGTGATTTTGCTCTTTAACAAAATACTATTTTTAAAATCACTATGTTGTCTTAGAGAATAAATTAAAAATCTTTTAATAAATAAAAATTTTAAAGTAATAATGCAGGAAGTGTTTTCGTTTGTTTGTAACATTATACTAATGTGGTTTAATCATACTGTGCCCTATCAATTCATCATAACTTTTTTAAAAACTTTTTATTGTTTATATTTTTTTAAACCCAAATAAATGGTTTTCTCATACTAAATTCGTTTTTTCTTATCTTCTGTTATTCTGTTTAATTTGAACATTATGAATCACGGGGGTTTTAGCTTTGTTTGTTTGACATACTGTTGAAAAGCTTTTCCTTTATGTGGGGAGGAGCATTCATGATCTCCTGCTTTTAGTTTCCATTTTGTCTCCAGTAGTCCAGGTCATTGAATCAGGGGGAGGAGCACATTTCATTAGTGGATTTTTCTCCGGAGGAGTCAGTGAGGGGACGGGGGAGGTTCTCCTTGAAAAGGGTCTGAGTTTATCCCAGAAATCATGTGATCTCTAAGAAAGCACATGCCCAACAATGCTTATTCAAAAAGGGGAAGACAAAAGAAAAGCCCCTAAATCCCCCGAAACAAAGTGAAACTACAAGTGTCGACGGAAATAAAAATGGATCATGAGTTGAAGGACTAAACTTTAACATGAACTGTGTAAAATCACACTAAAACACAGCTGACAAGTGTCTGCATCTGATAATTTTCTCAGGATGTCAGCTACAAATAAAGCTTTTTTACATGAGTGCTGCATGAAAATAATAATACCATATTGAATTATAATTAAAGTAAAAGTGCTGCTTTCATTAAGTACATTTTGAATTTTTGATAAAAACAGGAACAAGATGTAGAGTCTGGAATACAGTTTATAAGATAAATGTTACGTATATGTCAAAGTATCTTCCTGGAAATGGTGCTTTTCCTGGAAAGAGGAACTTGCTAAATGAGGAATATAAGACGCATTTAACAAATCTACAAAGGTCACTCTGTAAGGGTTAGTTCCAGTCATTGATACTGATTAGCCAAAAGGTGTGTTTTATTTTTGATAATGACCAATGACCCAATAATTCTGAGTCACTGCATCACCCTTAGCAACATAAACATATGTGAAACCTCTGTTGATGTTCACAGTCGCTCAGGGACTATTTTATCTGGAAGACTTTTAGTGATTTTACTTCATGAAAGTTGTGTTGATAATTTTATTTTATTTAATATTTGTATTACATCAGTGCCCTTTGTTTTGCCTAAAAAATCACACAAGTAATGTTATTAGTAAGGCATGTTTGTAAAGGGACTTAAAGCTGGTGATGTATAGAAAAGAAGCCACGGCTGAAGAGGTTGCATTCACTCAGCTTTGCGTTGTGCAACACCCTTTAGGACATTGTGTTTCTCTGTGTATGACTGCCAGTTCTTTTACATGCTTTCAACACTGATACTCAACCTTAATAATAAAGTTTAACAGTAACAGAATTGACTAATCTGGACAACAGGAATTTAAGATTTTAGGCTATAGGCACGTAACATCTTGTGATCCATGACACAAAGTACAAAATTATTATTAACAGAAAAAAATGACTTTGGACACCAAGGGACGGTTTCCCGGACAGGGATTAGATTAATGTGTGAGCTGTCCAAACTGAAAACAACTTGCACTGACATATCTTAAAATACATCAGTGCCCTTTGTTTTGCCTTAAAAAATCACACAAGTAATGTTATTAGTAAGGCATGTTTGTTAAAACGAATTATATATCCCAATTAAACTAAGGCCAAGTCCTGGCTTAAGATAATCCGTTTCCGGGAAACCACCCTCAAATGTACCTGCTTTTCTAAGATCACCAATATACACAAGTAACTAAAACTAAATGTTTGTATGCTTTGAATTTTTGTACTATAACAGTGCTTGAATGTTGTTGGTGGTTGGCTGGGCACAGCTTGAGATATATAATTTATGTCCATTGCACAAATCAGGCAGATAAGTTATCTTCCAAAATTTAATTCTTAGGGGCGGTTTCCTGGATAGGATTTAGTTAAATCCCGGATTAGGCCTTAGTTATATTCAGATATTTACAATAGGTAGGTTTTACAAACAAACCTTATACTGGTGTGCATCCTGAGAAAAAACAATAGCACTGATATATGTTAAGACAGTGGTTCTTAACGTTATTCCTCGAGGCCCACTGCCCTGCACATTTTGTATGTCTCCCTTATTTAACACACCTGATTCAAATCATCAGCTCATTAGAAGGGATCTCAATGAACTGAACTGAGTCTGTCAGATAAAAGAGACATACAAAATATGCAGGGCAGTGGGCCTCCAGGAATAACGTTAAGAACCACTGTGTTAAGATATGTCAAGGTGTTTTTAAATTAAAGCAGCTCAAACATGCATTTTAATCTGGGACTAGTATAAACCCTGTCCAGAAAACCGTCCCATAAAGTTAGGGGACTGTTAAAATCACTAACCTAGATATCCTTAATATTTACCATTTTATCAGTGAGTTTTATAATGTGTTATACCACAGGTTTGTTGAATGATTGATTCTGATTGGCTGAAAAATGTTCCATGGGTGTTAATTATTTTTCTTTATAAAATGGTGAGCTCCAATCCTTGATTTTGATTGATCAATGGCTGTGCTTTATTCACGATAAAACACGGCTGTGATCGCTTCATCCAATGGTTCTATTTATCCCTGTGCCCTTAGCAACAACCTTAGCAACCACACGTATCAGTTTTAGAACGCCCTTCAGCCGTTACTTATTCACGATACAGCACAGCCTCTGGTACCTTATTGCTTACGTAAACCGCAGACCTAATTTGTCAAATGTCTTAAAAATAGCCACCAGAGCAATGTTTATGGTAACCATGGTATAAGCGGAATAATTGACTCCAGTCCTTTAAATTATTCGAAAATAATGCACACCCGTGGTGAAACGGCACTCCGCGAGGTATGCATTATTTTCTTATAATTCAATGGCCCGTCGTCAATTATTTCTTACATATATAACATTGCTTAACATAATGAATAATAACATTTATATACAGCCTAGTCCCACGTAATTATTACGTACCTATTGTCACGTAATTTTTTGATTCTTTTTCGTGATACTGTCACAAATATCCGCGTTTTTTCGTGATCGTATCACGAATTTCTGTTTATGTGTCATTTTCACGTATTGGTTACACAACTGTTTTGTCCTATTTTCTAACCATTGTCGCTTTGGTTTAGGGTTAGATTTACATAAAATGACATCCTTACCCAAACCCAACTGTAACCCTAACACCAGGTAACAATTTTTTAAAATTTAGATAGTATAAAAAAATAAATAAGATTTTTTTTTATAAACCAGTACTTAAAGTGACATCTTAACGCAAACACCAAATCTAACCCTAAACCGAAGCGAAAATGGTTTGAAAAAGCAGCTGAGTAATCAATACGTGACAATGACACAGACACAGAAATTCGTGATACGTATGCATTATTTTCTTATAATTCAATGGTCCATCGTCAATAATTCCTTACATATATAACAATCCTAAACATAATGAATAATAACATTTATACGCAGCCCAGTCACATGAAATTACGTACCTATTGTCACATAATATTTTTATTATTTTTCGTGATACTGTCACAAATTTCCGGGTTTTTAATTTAGAAAATAAAAGAAAACAAATCAGAAAAATATAGTATAAACCAATACTTAAAGTGACACCCTAACGCAAACACCAAATCTAACCCTAAACCAAGCAAAAATGATTTGAAAAAGCAGTTGAGTGACCAATACATGACAATGACACAAACACAGAAATTCATGATACGATCACGAAAAAACTCGAAAATTCTTGATAGTATCACGAAAAAGAATCAAAAAATTACGTGATTATAGGCACATACTTTTGTGAGACTAGGTAGCAGCCTATAGGAATGTATTGTCACTTTCTATTACCAGCTGGTGGCGCTATGACCATAACTGTATAGGATTTTATAAACAATCTACACATAAAGCAACAACACCAACTAAAATGCAACAAAGCACACAAAACTGTGTGAAATGTGTATGTTTACACTGGCTGTATGAGACTGTGCAGGACACTGTATCAGTGCTCCTAATCTCTTTCACATTCTCATGGGAAGACCTTCAAAGCTCTTAAAGGGCAAGCGTATAACATTCATTTCACAATCTTTTTTTTTTTTACTCATAATGTTTGTTATTTCCTGCCTCCCTTCAGACAGCCTCCCTAACTATCCAGTATCACATTACCATTTTTGTGTTGTAATGAAAAACTGTTAAAGAATTTGCTCTTGACCTGTCCTTTATATCCAGCTGCTGTCTCAACACATTCCACTCTCTTACATGCACACAGACCTCCTGCAAGCCCCCCGGATATTAAGAAAAACAAATTTAATAAGACTTGCACAACAATAGCTATTCCCGTAACACACAAAGTATGCTGTTATATGAAAACGTTCCCATGTTTTATGAAGGTATTGCATGCATGTGATGAAGTGTGTGTTGCTAAGGTTGATAAAGACATTTTACATTTTAAATGACTGCTTCATTATTAAATCTCCTATGGTTTTGGAAGGCTTGTAAGATGACACTCTATACTGAGAGAAAACACAGGGATCTCTGTGCTTTAGTGACCTGATACTCTACATACTCCAACTCTTAAAGTTCCTGAACTCCTCTTATCAGGATCTAACTAACCTTCCTTCCTCCCTTTCGGATTTTCCTGTGACACAGATTTTCATTAAAAACACATTGAAATCTTGTGGCGTGTATGGGATTGTCGTGTCCTTAATAGTTGTATTTAATCAGTGCATTTTGGCCAACTCTGAATGGCTGTGTTCACAAATGTAGGGAAATGCACTCCCTCTAAATAAATACTCATCTAAATTCCTGAGTATGAACAATTATCAAACATTTTTCCAAACCGGAACTCCACCCACTGCAAAATAAAGCTTGTAAGGTTCTCTATTTGGTTTTTAAACACTCTCAGATAGGTATGGGAGACCGGGGCTAGTTGTCACATCTTAAAATCTTGGCTAGAAAACTTTAACTATATGGAACAAGTTGTCACAAAAACCAGGCCTGTTATAGGCTACATTTTAACTGGATTGTTTGGTTAACAATCGAAGAATTGTGACAACCTGCCATGATAAATGTGACAATGTTTAATGTAGGCTAGAGTTGAATGTTGCCTTCGTTTATGTTGTTGTGTTAACTTACTTTTGCCAGGGAAAATCCAATGTGACACAGGAAATCATATTTTGTGTGAGGAAAAATTGTAATTGGAAAAAATGAAGTAACGTTCTGGTGAAAGCAGATTAGCTTGTGAATGTGGGACATTCCCGCACTCCTCAGGGTTATAGAGGAACAAACACGTGGTCAGTCGAGTAACGTTAGTCTCTCTCACTTCTTTAACTCAGACTGTGTGTGAGCTGTAGCGCAGTTCTAACGGGATCGCTTCAGAAAGCACACCGATCATCAAACAGGATTTTACAATGCAGACACGAGCACTGGTTTATAACGCATCATTACGGATTAACGAAAGAAGACGACAAACGTTTAAAGTAACGCTGTGTCGCTTTTTTACGTGTTTTCTGTATTTATCATGGGTCTCGCAAGTCGAGGGTAAGAATTTAAGTATTATTATTATTGTCAGTGTTATTATTATGCTAAAGATTAGAAAATGTATATGATAAATCGAATAGTTCCAATGCACTTATTTATATTGATCAAACACCAAACACTGGTCAGTTAGGACTCACTTATAACATGTCTGTCTTATTAGCCTATTATGTGTAATATTTAAGTACCGTTATTCTGCCTCACAACAGCTAAGTTTTTGTTGCCTTTGTAATGCTGGTTATTTGAAGGAAACATATGACGACAGCAAGACTCTTGCTAATACCAGATGAGGGCGCTAAAGTTATCACAATCTACTATATTTTAACAGGCACCTGCCAACTTCAGTTCAACCCCCCGAGAGTTGTTGTGGAGTATGGCAGCTCTGTTTCAGTGAATTGTAGCATGGATGCCACACCTGATAAGATTGGCTGGGAATCCAATGTAGGATCAGTACACCTGATCACAGACAAACTAGTCACCTGGAAAGTGTCCAACCTGAGCAAATGGGAAATACGACCACAGTGCTACATGAAGTACAATAGGACGACAGCATGTGAATCTTTTCTCCCAATCACCATTTACAGTGAGTTTCCATGTGAGTTTTGACTGAAAAGAATATAATATCTACATTCATTGGTGTAATATCAAGTTTTTCAAATCATCTTTCACAGAGACTCCAGATAGTGTCTCCATCAGCACAGTGAATCACACAGGACCAATGATAGAGGGATCACAGTATAAGCTCCAGTGTAACATAACGGAGGTGGCTCCTAGAAATTTCACTGTGAAATGGTTTAAAGGAGAGACAGAGGTGTATAGTGAGACCTTCAGTGACACCATCAAGACTCCAGTGACTAAAACATCTACACTTCAGATCACTGCAAACAGATCTGATGATGGAGTTCAGTACAGATGTGAAGCAGAGCTGGAACTGGGAGAAGATGGACCTCAACCTCCTCCTAAAATGACATCAGAACCCTTCAACATCACTGTATACTGTAAGTCTATTGATTTGTCCGTTTTTGTTGTTATGCAAGAGAAAATGTAACAGACAATATTGAAGTCTTAATGCCGGCCATGTGAAACAGGGTGTTACTTGTGGGATTTCAGAGACAGTGGGAGTGGAGACAGGAATTTTAAAGGGGTAGACTCTAAAAAAATCTGTGCTAAATAGCACTAAAAGTGGTTCACTGGCTCATAATCATAGGGGAACCGTTTTAAGTGCCATATAGCACCTATGTAGCACCTGTGTAGCACCATATTGTGCTATATAGAACCATATCTTGTGCTATAGTGGTGCTATATCACCCCGGTATGGTTCTTCATAGGTCACAAGCTGTATTAAAATTAGTCTTCCACACATGAAGTGTGTCCACACCAAAGCGTTTAAATGTAGCTGAAAACGCCAGGCAGACGCCAACTGTAGGCGCTTTCACTTACCAGCTTTTTTCAGCTGAGCGCACTGTTTACTATGATACTTCTGCTTTGTTTATCAAACACTGAATGATGCGCCGGTGGATTGTTGTGATTTTGTCCCGCCCCTCCTCCACTGTAAATGGACGGCTGAGTGAAAAGTGACATTGACGAGCTGAGATTTTCACCCAACATTGAATATTTTTTAATTCTCTGCACTCAGCACTGAGCACTGAAAAACGGTGCTGGTGCTCAGCGCCATCAAAATCCACAAGCTGCTGACATTTTAGAAAAGTGCGGTGCTTCCAACTGGAAATAATTGAAAACATATGCCACCATAAACGCCTTGGTGTGAACGCCTTGGTGTGAACGCCCCATTTGCTTACAATGTCAGAGTACAGGCAATGCCCTGAAAGCCATGTATTCAACGTTTAAGTTGTTGTATTTTGGCTTCAAATTAACTGCGTTTTGTGAAGTCACCTCTAGAAACACATCTAGAAACAGGGACAATTTAAAAATAAAAAAGACAAAGCAAAGTTTGTAAAAAAATTAGCTGTCTTTGTATCATCACAATTATTGTTTATCTAACACAGTTTAAATGTTTCTTTATACAGGATATATATTTTAGGAAAGAGGCCCCTCGCTAAAGATTTATGTGTTTGGTTATTAGTGTCAGATAGCTTTTCCTCTTTTCAAATTGTAACTGGTGAGGTCTATGAATGTAGTTGTTTGAGTTTCAACATCCAAGCCTAAGCTTTAGTCTGCACTACCTTAATAAAAATCTAGCAACTTACTATGGATCATTCTAAATGATAAAACTACAGTATTAACTACAGTATTAATAACAGATTCAGCTCTTTTGATTAAACTGAAACATTAAACTTGTTATTGTGACTGACAACTACTTTTGTATTATTGATTAACATGAAATGAGCAGGGGCGGCTCCTGACTGCTCATCCGAGGGGCGCAAATTCAAAATAAGTGTTTGGAGTGTCATATGTGTTGCTCGTGTTTTCAAAATATGTGTTTGTTGCGTCATGTGAACCATGTGCATCACGTGTTTTGTCAAAATAAGTGCCTGCTGCACACGCGTCAAAACCATTTATGTTAAAAGAGATGTTCACGTTCACAAAATACACGCAAGACACACACTTAACAGTAAACTCTGATTACGCATGAGATTATGCGAGTATCTGTCAAACGCAAGCGTCTCTTTTATCATAAACCCTTTAGATGCGTCTGCAGCAGGCACTTATTTTGACAAGACACATGATGCACACAAGTTTTCTCGACGTGCCGAACACATATTTTGAAAAAAGAAACCACACACATGACGGGCTACATACATGTTGTGACGAACTTCGCATCGAGCGCCCTCGAAAAAATAAGTCACCGGCCACCACTGGAAAAGAATAAGAGCCAGTTTTGTGATTTCTGGTCAGTTTTATTCTGCTTTATTCTGAAGTCCAATCATCACTTCTTATGCTGTCTCCTTCTGCCCTCTTTTTATTTGTTTCAACAACCTCAGTTAAACCAGCCATCAATGAGACCAAACTGCCCTCAACAGTGTCTGTGATTCGAGGCTATCCTGTGCGGCTTGTTTGTGAAGCAGACGGTAACCCAACACCAAACATCAGCTGGAGCAATGGCAGTGGCAGTAGATTGAAAACAACAAATGAAAGTCTTACTCTGGATGAAGTTCCAGATGGTGATGCGGTTTACACATGCACTGCAGTCAACATTCTTGGCAAAGACACAAAAAAAGTAGAAGTGTTCATAAAAGGTAACTATGCATTTTTGTAATATATTGCCATCTGCCCGCAGTACAGTACTTTATGTTTGCTATAGTAATCCTGACAGTAATATTTTAATTTCTGTCACAGTTTGCTGTATAAACAATAATCTTATTAGAGAACAGAACTGTGCTTGTTTCAGAATCTAGCCTATAGTTTTTTCACTCATACTAAACTAATTGCATGATGTAGATTACATTATCAGTGCATTAGTTTACATTACAAATGGAAAGGTGGTTTTACTTTGCTTTCATGGTTTCTTTGTCTCAGAGCTGTGTGCTTTTGACCCCTCTTTAACCCTAATAAGTCCCTTGGGGTCAATTCTTCCCCAAGCCACTTTTCTTTAGTTAAAAAACATGGTTCCCTTCATCACAGTGGAATAAGATTTTGTGACTTTTCCAGATTATCTGTCAAGATTCATAAAAAAAACTGGGCTTTATTCGGTCGTTTTAAAGAGGTGTAAAAAAATCACCAAAAGAGACCTTTTGGGGGTAAAAATTACCCCAATTGAAATGAATGGGAAATGCAAAAAAAAAAAATCATTTTTTTCTCTTTTATTTGTCAAAAAAATCAATGCATCCAGAATAAATCTGAAAATTTTAACACAGAAAGGTAGGCCTGGTACTAGAGCACAAATGCAATATAGAAAATACTGTTCAATCACACACACACACACACACACACACACACACACACACATACAAACACAAGGTATGACTGCCACAGAGAGTATTTTTTACAGAATTTGGCAAAAAACAGCCCCAGATGCAAAACAAAGATGTAAAATGCTCACGCAGGTGTGTGCGCGCAAACACACACACACACAAACACACACACACACACACACACACAGACACAAACACACTTACATTCAGTCAAATTTCTGTGGCATTTTGTAAAAACAGACATTTCAAAATGCATCAAAAACTACAAAAATTCTACCATTTGAAATAATTTTTATTTTTAATGTCCTTTCTAATGTTTATATAAACATTAATTCACAAAATGTATCACTAAAGTACTGATGTTGAGCAGTTGGCCACATACAGTAAAATGAATGGGTCTCTATTGGCATCTGCTGGTCGAAATTATTTTTTCCTAAACTGTAATTCTTTTATGGTTTTTTTCTAAACACCAAATGGCCGATATCAACACATAACATCTAGATCAATATCTAAAAACAATTTAAATCAAATTTAGATCATAACTTATGTGAATTTAAAAGGAACTCTAACGTATACAGGAAAATAGGGGCTTATGAGGGTTAAAATATTCAAAACATTTTTAATATTGAATCTTGGCTGCTGTGTGATAACATTGAGCATCTGGATGATGTTCTTTGGTTTGTTTGTCTTTTGTCTTTCTATATACTGAGAGCTTTCGGGTTGCATCATCGTTTAAATGGATGAATTGAGAATTGTACAGAGTATATTAGTTCGATTTCTAAATCGTGATGCAGGATAGAGATGGAAATGAAGTATGCCTTGAAATGAACTGAAGTAGTTTTTACAGTAGAGAAGACCAACTAACTGAAGGCTTTCGATTGCTTGTATGTGATGTTGATCTTTAGCCTGTAGGGTGTAAATGACGCATACTGATTCATTCGTATTATGTTTTTTTTGACACAGAGAATTACGTGCCCATATTAGTAGGCATTATTGTTCCTGTAGCAGTGGCCATCATAGTCATCTTCATCTTCATCTACATCACCTACTACAAAAAAACAAAGATGGGCCAATATATCCTGAGGAATGTTGCCAAAAATCCACAAAGCCAAAATGGACACGCAGCACAATTCATATGAGGACACTTAGCAGCAGCAATATCTTCTTTAGGTCCGTTTCATCTGCTGAGCCCACAGTGAGATCAGTCAGTCCACAGAGAGGATTTAGATTACAGAACTTTGATTTGTTCGTGTATCAATGTGAATGTGAGCTGCTAATCGTACCTGACACTGCGATCAAAAGGCACCGTAACGCATCATCAAGTTATGTGTTTATCTGTCTTAGTCTTTTAATAATATTTATTATCACCAGCTGTTAAAAAAGACACTGAAGTAAAGGCTTACAGAAAAAAGATCTTTTGACCTGTGGGATCAATTGATGTAAAATTTTTCTCACTTTTTGTATAAAATTTATTTTCCCTTATATTAACACATCATTTGTAAATAAAAATTTTTATAATAAAAGGATTTAATGATTAACTTTTTTTAAATGCATAATAAAACATTTTTATAACTATATTAAATTCAGTCATATTTTCTTTACATGGTAACACTTTACGATAAGGCTGTATTTGTTAACATTAAGCTCACATTAAGTAACAATGAGCAGTATGTTCGGAGCATTTATTAATATTAATACATGTCAATTTCAGCATTTATTAATACATAAAACATAATAAAATCAAAAGTTGTATCTGAGATCTTCAATTTTATTGAAATTAACTACTAACGTTACCAAAAATGTATGTTAAAAAAACGATATTGTTCATTGTTAGTTCATGTTAACCTTATTGTAAAGTGTGACCCTTAATATTTTATTTAACTAAATAATTAATGAAAAACATTCCAGCTTTGACATGACGAGGTTATAAATGACATTAAACAGGAAGTGATATAGGAAGTATTTGTGGTATTTCATAGAATTTGCACCACATCACAGTTAAAAAAGTTCATGATCCCATCCCATCATGCATTGTTTCCCTATAGTCACAAGGTGGCTGGTGATGACTCAGAGTGCTTGGGCCTGTCATTGCTGCTCACAGATTTATAATGCCCCTGATAGATTTCACAATGCAGAGCTTTGTGAACACACTTGTTGATGACATGATGATAACTGAGAAAGTAAAGCTAGAAAGTAGTAGATAGGACTGAAGTGCAACAGCAAAGTGAAGACCAGTTGTTGCCTATGGATATATTGTGACTATTGTATTAGTACCTCTATGCTTTTAGTGATGGTCTTTCACAGAACCAAAAAATAAGTATTTCTCAGACTTCTGTGTCATTTTTGTGCATTTCATTTCTAAAATTCTGTAAAATATCAAAAGTCTTACAAGGAGCAAAACTGGCTGAGAACATTAAAGATGTTATGTTTGTGTTGCCCATAATGGCAGGCTGTGGTTGTATCCAATATACATTATTGTAAGATGAAATAGGTTAGTTTAGATGTTTATTTGGGCTACATTTAAGCTTCCAGGGCGGTATGAGATTTTGGTGTTATGATAACCTAAAACAAAAATACCACGATTTCATGGTGTTGTATTAGCATTGCAACACTAATATGTGTTATTTTCAAATGCTTGCATATATACAAACAACAACTTTTCAACTGGACACAATACATTTAATTTTTAAGCAATATATACAACATGCATGCCAAGTAAAAATAGAGCCTTTAAATTATAATATTTTTTCAAAACAGGAAAAGATTGTAATATATATTAAGTGTAAACATCAAATCAATTACATTACTTAATGATTTAATTAATTTTGCGTAAACACAGCTCATATACATTAGAAACAGTATCACAGAAAATTGTAGTGGTTTTGAAACCTTGACTCTTTAAAGGAAAACACCACCGTTTTTTATATTTTATGTTCTTACCTCAACTCAGAAGAATTAATACATACCTATCTTGAGAACTATATTGTATGGCGGAAGAGCACTTAGTTTGCAGCACTTCGACCTCGTGCGCTGTTTTTTTTGTGCCACCATACTTAAGACCGTTTCACACGGTACGCGGCAACCGTGAGTGTTTAGTTCTTTTTCAATAGGAGACATGCGGAAAGCGGCAAAACAGGGGTGGTTACAGAGCTAAAGCGGAGTTGGTCCACATGCCTTGCTCGTGCACCCAAAATCCTGTCCCTTCTCCAGACATGGCACTTCATGGCAGGCGTCATTGAAGATAAACATATTTGCACAAAATGCTGCACAAAATGCTTCTAATACAAGAGAAAAGCTAAAGCGGCGTGGCGATTTTGCCGCGTACTGTGTGAAATGGCCTTTACTCGTGTAACTACTCATGTCTTTTAATAGGGAAAACATGGAAGTGTTTGGTGGCTTCTAAATTCATCCCTGTTTGGATCCTAAGGAATGAATGGGGCTAGGCTAAAAGCTAACACATTCACGACACACTGTACAAAGATAAAGTGCACACATTGAAAAATATAGAGATGTATTAATTTGTCTAAGTGGAGGTAAGAACATGGTAAAATATTAAAAAACTGTGGTGTTTTCCTTTAAAACCTCGGTATACCTTAAAGCTGGTAACCGGACCATCATATTTCCAGGGTTTTAAAATGTGTTTGTGTTGGGTAAAAACAAACAAAATAATATCCTAAGCCCTGATAGTATAATAGCACATTATTGTAAACTATTCTCAAAAGTGCCAATCACTTTAGCAGTAAAATGTCTTTAAATTTGAAAAATTAGGCTACATCATGTACCTTAAACAACTAATAGTGGGTCATTTCGGTCACCATGTCATGCAAAACATATTTAAGTGCCGTTTGATGCTTTAGCTTCATTGGTTTTGAACAAACATCCTATTGTTAGGGTGTTGAACAAGACCGGGCTCTGAATGCCCTATTCAGCCCTATGCCCAACCGCAGCACTTTAGTAGAAAGAAAACAGAAGTCATATAAGGACACATTACTTCTTTACATGATAATATTTTCTTAATACTTCTTCTTTGCTATTTAAAGTCATTTGCGCTATTATTGAAAGCTATAGCTTTGGCCTGTTGTTTCAAATATAATCCACAACCCAGAATACATATAATACAGAATAAATGTCTTGTGCCAACATGTTTTGTGACTTATTGACTGCAGGAACTAAAATACTGTAAACTGAATCATTTCATTTAATGTAAATTATAATATTGGACTTTTTTGTATGAAAAAAATATATATTTTTGTGTTCAATCACCGCTTGATTTTAAATGTAGCCTATAAATTAGGTACTAAAACTGGTTGAGGGTTAGATTAAATAGTCCTACACAGGCACCTCAGATGCCCATAAATGCAGAGTCGACGCTTGATGGGAAACCAGTTTGAGTTATATTGTGTAACAGGTAGTGTTTTGTGGCAAGATATTCTAAACAATACTATCGGTCTTAAAGCCAGCCCTTACATGTCTGGGCAACAGGATGTTATAATCTGATAAACAGTGTAGGGCTTCAAACCGGCATTTCCCATATGAAAACTACTATTAAAATTATACTTTTCTATAGTATTTAGCCTACTATTGTTAACTGTAGTATACAGTATAGTCTATTAGCCTATAGTATAGTACAATTACTATAGTGTATTACAATATACTGTAGTGTATACTATAGTATTTACTATAGTAAAGTTCAAAAGCACTATAGTTTACAGTTGTAAATATAATAGTATTTATTATAATACACACTATATGCTGGTTGTGACTGTGCAAATGAATAAAGTTGGAACATTGAGTTGAGATCAGTGGGGGGAGGGCGGTTTCCCATTAACTAAACCAGGAATTCGAGGGCAGACTGGGCAGAGTTTTCCTGTCACACCGATATGTTCCGTTACTTCTAATGCTAGTCGACGTCCTTTAACACTGTAGCTTGTGAAAAACAGTGGATGTTAAGATGCCGCCGCGGCTCCGTAGTATTCTCCGAGTCCTCGCGTGTCTCATTCTGGAACTGCCGTGGCAGCTGCACGCGCGCAATGGTAGGACTTTTATATAAAGGGCGACAAAAAGAAGCTTTGCGTTTTTCTTTCGCTATTGCATCACGGCTCGATTTAAGTGTTCATTGTGTAAATGTCTTGCGAAAGAACAACGTTGTGAATAAGATACATGTGGATTTGTTAACATTCACAGTCTGTTTTTAGCTGTCTGACCGCAGCCAACTCAGCCATAACTGAAGTCTGTCAGCAACGGCAAAAATATCCGGTAACTTGGAGTTAACGTTAGTCTGGGAGTATAAACAAGCTAGAAAGATCAGAGATACTCTTTTACAGCTATGTAACGTTTCAATATAAAGAAATATATGTTGACGTCCAAGTGTTTACACGCTTGCTGTTAGTCGTTTAACTTAACTGTGACGTGAAAGATTATTGCAGATAAATTCATTTGGTCTCTTCTTTAGTAACGTTATATGTCGTTTATTAACACTGAATGTAAGCCAGTAATCGTTGTTTTTAGAGTATAAAATAGTTAACTAGAGTATATTTGAACCTTTTTCATGGCATTTAGTGGCATTTAGTGGAAACTCCTCAACAGCATTGCTGACCACACAATAGGAAGTTAACAATTTAACTGAATGGGAGGAAAGGCCAGCGTGATTTGATATTGCTCTCTGCTGTATGGTGGTCTCTAATCCATAATGCTTGGGCAACCAAAAGATGTATCAAATGTGTCTGTGAGAACCCAGCTAAACCTACCTTCTCTGGTTCTGTTCCTCATCTGTGGTTTGACCCTGTAACAGTCTTTAAGAATTTGGCTGAAACCCATCTCTTCTGCCAACACATCACTTGATAATATCTCTTTTTTTCTATCCTTATCTTTACATTCCTTGTTCAAAAAAAAAAGACTAACCCATGGCTGCGTATACTGTGTTAGATTTGATGAGACTAGTTCTAGTGCACTTATATTGCTGTTCTTATGTTGCTCTATTTGCTTCTATTGTTTACCTCATTTGTTAGTCGCTTTGGACAAAGCTAAATGACTAAATGTAAATGTAACTAAATATCATGTGCATAATAACATTTTAGGTCACATGATATGTTGATGCTATGTCAATTTACTTTATTTAAATTGCACTGTGGTGATGAGTTCATGTATTTCTTTTACCTGTTGCATTCATGCCTAATACTGTATGTCTTCCAGGTATTTATATCAAACAAGTGAATCACAGAGGACCAATGATAGAGGGGTCACAGTATGAGCTCCAGTGTGATATTGTGAATGTGGCTCATGTTAAGAGTCTCACTGTGAAATGGTTTAAAGGAGAGAAAGAGGTGCATAAAAATACCTTCAATGACATCATCAAGTCTCCAGTAAATAAAACATCTACACTACAGATTACGGCAAACAGATCTGATAATGGAAGTCAGTACAGATGTGAAGCAGAGAAGAATGTTGAACCAGCAGCTCAAAATGGTTCAACATTGAAATCCACATCTTTCACCATTGAAGTTTATTGTAAGTATTGATTGATCTTAATGTCTCACTGTGGGAGAAATTGGTTTTATTCAGGGTTCCCACAGGTCCTTGAAATCCTTGAAAGTTAAAATATTTCACGATTGAAATCAAAATGTACAGTTCAGTGTAAGTATTAAATGATCTTAATGTCTCACTGTGGGGAAAATTGTTTTTGTTGTTTATATGGTGTTTTAATAAGACATGTACAAGCCATGTGCAAATTCATAATTTAACACCATTGCTCAGCACAGGGTTTCCATGGGTCCTTGAAATCCTTGAAAGTTTGTGAATCTGAGGGAAAAATTTCAAGGCCCTGGGAAGTTTTTGAAAATATTCATACATAGATATAGGTCATTAAAAGTGCTTGAATCTATTTTATGCAAAAAGTTTCTGGAAAAAAATCCATATAATTCCATGTGTAGTGTAGGATAATATCATAAAAATTCTAGACTTTGCTTTAAATGCTTATATCTTCTGTATGCGAATGTTGATTCATACCAAAATGGTTTTTTTCACAGTTATGTTTGACACATGAAAAGTTTCGGGTTACGTATGTAACTGTTGTAACCTGAGAAGGGAACGAGACGCTACGTCTCCCTTGCCATACTTCCTGCGTCCCTGTAACGTCGTCTGTGGCAATCTTTCATATAGTGATATACTTTCTGGCTCCCTCAGCACCCTGTCTTTGTCGTTAAGCCTCACTATTGGTTGAATTTGACATACACATTCAGACGCACTTACCCCTGGAGGCGTCCCCAAAGTGTCACCGCAGTGACTCAGCACGAGTTCCCTCGAAAGGGAACTGTAACAATGTATCTTAAAAGATAACACAATGTAACCTTGCGCTCACTTGAAATGTGCCCCACATTTAGTTCTTGAATTTGAGGATATTGGACCTGGAAAGTCCTTGAAAGGTTTCTTGAATTTGAAGTTAACTAAGGTGTGGGAACCCTGTTTATTGTTGTTTATATTTCTATGTTGTGTTTTTACCAGAAAAACTTTCAAGCTTCAAGAGTACCCAAAATAAATAACTTATACTTGACTTGACTATATTGGGACAATTAACAATATAGTATTCCTTGCATGCAGAAAAATAAACCTAAATAAAATCAGTAGCGTTGTTCATTGTTACATCTAGAATTTCTATTCATGCAACACCTCTTATGCTGTCTTCTAATATTACTCTATTTGTTTCCACAACCTTAGATGAACCAGTAATCAATGTGGACAAACTGCCCTCTCAAGTGCCTATATTTCGAGGCTATCCTGTGGTGCTTTCTTGTGAAGCAGATGGTTACCCAACACCAGAGATCAGCTGGACAATCAACCACAGTGTTTCAGTTAAAGGTGGAACTCTTAATATAACAGAGGCAGCATCCCAGAACATTGTCTGCATTGCAAACAATTCTGTTAGCAGTGATAGCAGAGAAGTAAAAGTGGTCCTAACAGGTAAATATGCTTTTGTGTGTATTTTTGCATTGCAACAAAGATATGTCACGTTCAGAATGGGCCAGGATATTTGTTTATATGTTTGTTTATTTATTTATATATCTTTGATTACATTAACATGTTCCACTATTTTTTACATGTTGCATTTATATTTAATACTGTAGGTCCTCAAGATATTTATATCAAACCAGTGAATCACACAGGACCAATGATAAATGGCTCAGAGTATGAGCTCCAGTGTAACATTGTGAATGTGGCTCCTGTTAAGATTCTCACTGTGAAATGGTTTAAAGGAGAGAAAGAGGTGCATAATAAGATCTTCAAGACACCATCAGTAAATGAAACATCTATACTAAAGATCACTGCAAACAGATCTGAAATTGGAATTCAGTACATATGTGAAGCAGAGATGACCGCTGAACCAGCAGCTCAAAATATTTCACGATTGATATCAAACTTTACAGTTCAGTGTAAGTATTAAATTTTCTTAATGTCTCACTGTGGGGAAAATTGTTTTTGTTGTTTATATGGTGTTTTAATAAGACATGTACAAGCCATGTGCAAATTCATCATTTAACACCATTGCTCAGCACAGGGTTCCCATGGGTCCTTGAAATCCTTGAAAGTTTGTGAATCTGGGGAAAAAATTCAAGGCCCTGGGAAATTTCTTAAAATATACATTCATAGATACAGGTCATTGAAAGTGCTTGAATCTATTTTATGCAAGAAGTTTTCTGGGGGGAAAATCCATATTATTCCCTGTGTAATGTAGGATAATATTATAAAAGTTCTAGACTTTTTAAGCACACGTGCTAAACTGTTCGCTTTAAATGCTTATATCTTCTGTATGTGAATGTTGATTCATACCAAATTGCTTTTTTGCATAGTTGTGTTTGACACATGAAAAACATCTCAAGTTACGTATGTAACTGTTGATAACTGAGAAGGGAACAAGACGCTGCGTCTCCCTTGCCATACTTCCTGCGTCCTCGCAATGCCGTCTTTGGCAATATTTCATAGCGATATACTTCCTGGCTCCCGCATCACCCTATCTTTGTCGTTAAGCCTCACTATTGGTTAAATTTGATATACACATTCAGACACACTCACCCCTGGAGGCGTCCCCAAAGTGTCACTGCAGTGATGCAGCGCAAGTTCCCTCAAAAGGGAACTGTAACAATGTATCTTAAAAGGTAACACGATGTAACCTTGCTCTCACTTGAAATGTGTCCCCACATTTAGTCCTTGAATTTGATGGTATTGGACCTGGAAAGTCCTTGAATTTGAAGTTAACTAAGTTGTGGGAACCCTTTGAGCATTTTCTGCATAAATTTGGAGACCTGTAGTTTTAAATCACCTTGGTTTCCAACTTCACAAACATGTGACCAATCATATCAACACAGCTGAAAGAGCGGATCAGTAGTTTGAGTTATAGTTCGGTCCTTTTGAAGCTTCAAAGGTTTTTTGGTTACTGGGAGTTCAACCATGCCGTTTCACTACAGAGCCATTAATAAGTGGACTGTCAAACAATGGATTGACAGTTCAACCAAAAATTTAATTGTTTTACTATTAATTTATCATCATCTCATTTGAAACCCAAATTTCTTTCGTTGTTCTTCAAAACCCAAACACAGATTTCTTTTAGAAAGTGATGATGAATAACTCTACTTTACTTGTGTCATATATTGGGACAATTAACAATATAATATTCCTTACATTCAGAAAAATAAATCTAGATAAAATCAGTAGCACTTTTCATTATTACATCTAGCATTTCTATTCATGCAACACCACTTATTCTGTCTTCTTTTTTTCCTTTGTCTTTGTGTGTTTCCACAACCTTAGTTAAACCAGTCATCAATGAGACCAAACTGCCCTCTGAAGTGCCTGTGTTTCGAGGCTATCCTGTGATGCTCACTTGTGAAGCAAATGGTTACCCAACACCAGACATCACCTGGAAAACCAACGCCAACAATATAATTAATGGTGAAAATCTTACAATAACAGAAGCAATATCTCAGAACCCTGTCTGCATTGCAAACAATTCTTTTGGCACAGTCCGCAGAGAAGTAAACGTGGTCCTAACAGGTAAATATGCTTTTGTGTGTATTTGGCATTGTAACAACGATCTTGGGTTACATTGAGAATGGGCCAGGATATTTGATGTATTTTGAAGTGCCAAACCTGACAGCTATGAAAGAGCTTCTTTAAGACAGAATAATCAGTCAGTCTGATAAGGTCATCTTGAATGGCTTTAGAAATACTTATAATTTAGTTACTCAAACACCTTAAAGTTCCAGCGTAGTGGCATTTTTAGTATTTTACAGGAATGTTAATTACTGTATTACTACTAAAAATCTTACAGTGGTGGTTTTTAAAGGGCACCTATTGTCCGATTCAAGTTTTTAAATTTCCTTTTGTGTGTGAGTTTGTATTAGTACATGTTAATGATATGCAAAAGTTACATACCCCAACGTTAACGATGATGCGAGTTATCGTCTCCAATGTAAATCTCTTTTTTTTGAATACAACAAACACATGGATTGTAGGCAACAGTTTACTTCCTGGGATTGGTGATGTAGACAAGACCAACATTATCATAATTCCTCCCACTTGGACTTACAGCCTGTAAATTAACTCTTGTTAGCATTTCATTGTGCGCAAATCTTTCAAACATGGTAAGGAGCGTCACATTTCCGGCTGACGTCAGAGGTATATCTGACCAATCACAACATACAGATTAACTGGCCAATCAAGGACACAGAGCTTTTAAAATCTGTGCATTTCAGGAAGAGAGTGAAATCTGGAGCTACAAAAATGTACGGTATGTGGAAAATAATAAACCATAAACCAAGCGATAACGTTGTATTATACCAAATACACAAAATAACGTAGTTTTTAGCAGGGAAATAGGTGCTCTTTAACAGGTTGGGTCGGGTTTTTAAACATAAACTTATACTGTATGTAAGTTTTTGCCATCAGAGGTCATATTTTTAAAACAATAATGAAGACGAAGATTGACGGAGAAGAACGTTTTTCGCAAGCTCTCTCAAAAAAAGCCACGCTGATATTGATCTTTGTGTTTTTTTTCTGTTAGTCCCAAACCCTGCTTGCTGCAGTTGATCTAAAATTAAGTTTTTGGATTTTCAGTACTCACCAATGAATAATCGTGATTCATGATGACTAAAGGACACAACTGCGACGTGCTAGATGCTGTATAACCAGCACTTGCGCATTAGTCCACATGTTTAGTCACATTTTCATAAATCATTGAAAGGCGACAATAGGGCTAGGGCCTGGGACGATTAATTGTGTGATTATGCTTGCTATATTTCTCAATGAATTACGGTGAAATGCCGCTATATCCAAAAGCCAGAGGGTGCTCTCTTGCAGAAACTCAATATGCGCCACAAAAGAAGTACCATTTACACACAGCTCCATGCAAATTGGCGCAAATCTTTTCAGGTATTTTCATGATAATAAAGAAAATGAATAATGATTATGTTTGACAAGTAAATGCATGTTATAAATGACAAAAATTCAGTGATTTTAGATCGATAAAGGACTTCCTACCCATCAAAGAGCCATAATTCATGTAAGAGCTGTGCATAAAATCGCCTTTGCGATTCAGAATCGATTCAGAGATGTTAATTAAATGTATATGAAATGCGATAATCGTCCAGACCCTAGGTGACAATGACAAGGGAAAAACATTTTAAGTAGTAAACAGTAAATTCTCTGGATTTATAAATCCATGGGAACTTTTGGAATATGTAAGTACACAACCGCATGAAATATATCGGAAACACTTCATAATAGGGGTCCATGAATCATAATGAACTAATACCTAAAAAATTCTTACTAAATATGAAGTAATGGTGAGTCATTATTAACTACAACAGGACTCATGACCCAACACATGAATTCATTGTTAATTAATCGTTTAGCTGTAAAACATTTTTATTACATTGCCCAGTAAGCATGTATCCCCATTGGCAATGTTGACTATGATGTGAAAATCTTATTAATTAGGTGAAAATCTTATATAACTTATAAACCTTAAATGTTTTTTAAAGGTGCAGTGTGTAAATTTTAGCAGCATCTAGTGGCGAGGTTGCGAATTGCAACCAACGGCAGAGGCCACTGCTCACCCCTCACTTTTGAATCGCATAGAGAAGCTACGGTAGCCGCCACCGGAAAAACATGTCATTGTCAAAGACAACGTAGAAAAAAGTTTGTCTGTTAAGGGCTTCTGTAGAAACATGGCGGCACAAAATGGCAACTTCCACGTAAGGGGACCCTCATGTATGTAGATAAAAACGTCTCATAAGGTCATAAAAGCAAAATGGTTCATTATAAAAAAGGTCTTTATACAACCCTGATAATATAGTTTTGTATATTATTTTGCATTTCTGTCAAGAGATCTTTCTAAAAATTACACACTGCACCTTTAATAAGTATTTGCATTAGGCTTTAAAAAATATTGGCACTTCTGGATGAGACCGTTAACTTTTCTTTCATGGCTAATGTTTTGATTTGCCTTATTTCTCCTTACACAGAGGACTACCTGCCTTTGATCGCAGGCCTTGTTGCTATCACAGTGGCAGTCATATCAGTTATCTTCATCTTCATCTACTCCATCTACTACAAGACAGCCAAGATGGGCCATTATACCTTGAAGGACACCAAACCTTGCACACAAAATGGAAAGATAGCACTTAATGGCAAAGACAACACTATCCCAATGAAGAAACTCTCTAAGAGCGATATATTTGCTTAGGTTATGAATCTCTGACTTTACACTATCTGCTGAGCCCCGCAACCATAGCCATCTCAGACTGAGAGAAGCTTGTAAGAGGAAATGTGATGGGAAAATGATTTTCACACTGGAAGTCTCTGGGATTCTGCTCAGTTGCTGGTTATTAGCAAATGTGACATTTTACGCTATGATGCCGTATGATACGGTATGAAGAAACAAAAACACTATGAATCATCATGATACATCCTTAACGAAAAATATTGACAAAACAAAAACTACATGCTTAATACTACCTTTTTGTAGGTGGAAGGGAATCACACGCTTACAATACTTCTGTTACTAATAATTCTTAAACCAAAGACATTTTAATAAGTATTTCCATTGAGATTTTCTAAAAGTATTGGCAATTCTTTATGACACTGTTTATAACTTTTAATGCTCTTGTTTTTAACTGCTCACTTAGATATTTAGCACTATAAGCTTTTTATTATTTCACTTGAATTATGTTTTGATTTCCTTTATTTAAGGACTACCTGCCTTTGATCAGTGGCCTTGTTGCTATAAGTGTCCGTTATCTCAGTCTAAGAATGTGCATTAACCGTGAAGTAATTCTGCTTGGATAAGTAATATTGCCTTGTATACTGATTGGAGGAAATCACACACTTTTGTTTGAATTTTGCATATTCAGTAATGAAAGTACTCTTTTGTATATGTCTCAGGCACATAGATCATATTTTTATTTTTATGTTTTGTAAATGAAGTTCAATATTGAGAATAGCTGAGGCTGTTACATCATTACTTTAATATTTTATTTCCTCTAGAAAAAGTGGCACTTTAGAGGTTAGAAATGGAGTTTAAAGACGTAAAAACGTTTGGAAGTGAGGATAGCTGTGGGATTATATTGAAGGAATTTCTGGAAGTTGCCTAGGAATGGGCCTGTTTATATGTGTTTATATATAGAAGGAACTATATGTAAAATTTGTGTGCCAGTTTTATGGCTCAAGCAGTGTAATATTATGAAATCCTCTCATTAAATCTCTGTATTTTTATGTAATCGGTAAGACTTTACAATAAGGTTGTATTAGTTAACATTAGTTAATGCAAAATGAATTAGCATGAACAATTGGCTTTAACAAGATTAAAGCCCCCCTAACCTAGAAAATGCACATCCTGTTATTATACAAATCCATATTTTCTTCTTTGTGTAATCTCATTTAAAGCGAAATAGTCACACAAAACAGGATGTCATAACCGCTCACAGACGCCACCTTATGAGCGCATACTTCAATCTTCTGCCAGATCCAGGTGAAAAAGTAGTACACTTCCATAGTGTACTTAAAGTGCTTTATTTTCGCACACTAATTTTGTACTAAATATACTAAAAATTCATCTTTAGTACTTCTTAAGATGTTCTTAAGATAATCTAAGTGTACTTCACTGTGCTATTTTGAGACACCATAAATATGAACTAAAATGTGCTAAAAATGTATTTAAAAAAATTATTTAGGTACCACTGTGTATGAAGTGAAGTTCAATACAAGTGTTAACTAAATAATTAATACAGAGACAGTATGTTAAAAGTCCATTTTAGTTCATATTCATGGTCAAATGTCCATGTTCAACATTGTATTATGAAAGATCTGTGGAGTATTTTGAGCTGAATCTTTACAGACACATTCTGGGGATACCAGAGACTATTTGAATATTGCTGAAAACACCTAGGTTAGGGGCCCTTTAATAAATGCTGAAAAATGTTATTATTAGTTTGTGTTAGATAATAGATTCAGTAACAAATACAACCTTATTGTAAAGTGATACAATGCACTCTTACCCAATAACCTAGAGGGGTTTATATTTTATTAATGAAATATACACTGTTTGTACAGACACACATCACACAGTTTATTAAAGCATCTAAGTATTTTAAGAAAAGAAACATTTATTTAATAAAGTTGTAAAAGAAACATTTGTGTTTTACTGATCAATCTGCATTGTATCAAGAAGGTAAAGTGAAATACTGCAAACCGCTACACAGTAATATTACTTTCACTCATACTGTAAAAAAGTATGCAGCATTTTTGTTAAATCAACATATATGTTGTTACTTTAACTTAAAAAATTAAGTAAAACAATTTTAACTTGAAATTATAATATATGTCAACTTATTTATGCCAAAACTTAAAAAAGTAGGTTGAATTAACTTGCAAAACCAAGTTGTTTTAACTTTGTGCTGCATTTTTTTTATAAGGATCCTTCTGATTGTTTTCTTTGTTACTTACCTATGTTTCTAAAAACATGCCCAGTCAATGACAAAATTGGATGGTATTGTGGTAAATATAGGTGAAATCTAAACATTATTCTTATATAGTTTATAGTACAATTTTAAATGGTCGTGGTCTTAAATCTATTAGAATACAGAAAAGAGAGTTTTTTCTAACAATTCTTCTGTAAACTCCAGTAAATATACAATTAAAGCGATGCAGTATTGTTAAAATAATCAATGAAACTCCTATGTGGCATAATATTGCTCAACCAATCCAATCAGTTTTCCCTTTCCAATAAAGAAAAATCAATCTTTGCACAAAAAAAATTTGAAAATGCCATCATATAGTAGAATATCTATTATTTGCTATGTTTTATCATTTAAAGTACATTGAGAATCATATAATAAATAACGGTAGAAGTGTGAAAATGTTAAGTAAAACGATTTTTCATTATTTGATTTCCAGTTACACAAAACTTGCTGATTAAAACTATTGAGTAGCCTACTAGTCTAAAGACCATTGCAACAACGACTTCGCGACGCGTCCCCTTTAATGTTGCGTCACAATTCTGAAACGAAAGTAATCCAGACAAAAACAGCATACAAATTAAAATAAATCTGTAATGTACCTTGTTTACAACCTTGCTATATTAACTAGCTTATCCTCAACTCACAATACCCTCACGTGTAAAGTGAAACCTTCAGTCTCTTAGTAGGATGTCCTAGTTGTAGATGGGTGTGGTTTTTATTCCGCGTGAGGAATAATAATCTTGAGGAGACGACATATGAATTTATTTTCGCGGCGACTAGGTGCTTCCATTTGCCTGACTTTGACTTGAACACATACAATATGCTTAATAGTTTGTTTGGACTTGTTTATCTGTCAGCAGTCTCGCTGTTAGTAAGTCTTACAGGTTGGTATAATTACATAACTCGTTTTGATTGTTTGATACGCGCGCGCAAACATTGCTTTATGGTAGTGATTTATTCATACTTGCCGCTAGGGTTTTGCGTGAATTGTTTCAGGGCCATAATATATGTTACTTTGCCTTGTTTTTCCTTTAGGGTTAAAATGAGTTTGCGTTATCACTTCACTACTGTACACAGTGTTGTCCTCAGCCAAAAATGGTCCAACATTGAATGCTTTATCTAAGACGTCATCATGTGCTCTGTCCTATTTAACGTTACACCGCTGTGTTCTTTTCCAAACGTTTACTGATAGCTTTTAATAGTGAGAATACAGAATACTTTTTATAAACTCACAAACTAAATCCAAACTTAGCAGTGGGTCAAATGTCAAACCATAACCAGATACCTTAACAGCTGATAGTTATTTCTGTGTTTGTCGGTCTGTCAAGTAAACACACATTATTCTGAATTTAATGTTGGGGAATAGTTTAGCCATAATGTATCATTAACCCACCCTCATGTTATTTCAAACCTATGCTCTCTTTTTCCATGGAAAACAACAAATGTTAAGAGAATTCCTCTTGCAGCTCTTTTCCTTACAGTGACTACTGTAACACAACTTAAACATTTTTTACCTTTGGAAGCTAGTGGTCACTAGTAACTGTTGTTGTATTATAAAACATTTAAAATGTCAGGTTTACAGATTTTGTTTTGGTGGAAGTTATTTGCTTTGAATGACTTTTTAACTCTCCAGTGTGCTTTGCAGGTACACAAGCTGAATGTCCTGTAAAACTCAACCCACCGAGAGTTTTTGTGAGGTACGACAGCTCTGTTTCAGTGAATTGTAGCATGAATTTCACAGCTGATAAGATTGGCTGGGAAGCCCAAGTAGGATCAGTATCCCTGGAAAAAGCCAAACTGATCACCTGGAAAGTGCCCAACTTGAGACAATGGGACATACGGCCACAGTGCTACATAAACTACAATAGGACTCAATGTTCAGCTTTTCTCCCAATCACTATTTACAGTGAGTTTTCATGTGAGTTTTAACTGAAATACAGGATATAATATCTACATTCATTGATGTAATATCAGGTTTTTAAAATCGTCTTTCACAGAGACTCCAGATAGTGTCTCCATCAGCACAGTCGAACCACTAATGAAGGAGTACTATGATTATGAGTTCCATTGTGACATTGTGAATGTGGCTCCAAAAAAATTCACTGTGAAATGGTTTAAAGGAAAGACAGAAGTGAAAACTGAGACCTTCAATGACACCATCAAGACTCCAGTGAATGTCACATCTAAACATCAGTTCACTGCATACAGAGAAGATGATGGAGCTCGGTACAGATGTGAAGCAGAACTGGAACTGGGAGCAGATGGACCTCAACCTCCTCCTAAAGTGACATCAAAAACTTATCAGATTACAGTACGGTGTAAGTCTTAGCTTTCATATAAATCTTTCTTTTTCAGGAGCATTTGAATGCACTATAAGAAATTTGCAACCATTTTTTTTGGCCCATATTCAGTTACATACAGAGCTTTACATATCAATTTCATGATAATACAAATGACTTAACTTTATAAGTAGGATAAATGGTTCTCATACTTTTAAGAATAGATTTCAATTGCTGCTCTCTTGTATTATATATGGCAGTCTAATTTAAACTTACACCTTCGGCGAAAGTGACTGCGTATACCCCCACTGATTGGCAAAAGACTGTTAAATCAGTAAAAACATGGAGAAAAACATGTCTAAATGGGAAAAAGCTGTTGTGCGATAGACTGTACTAACAGATTTAACAAGAATTCGGAGCTATCGTTTTAAAGACTGCCAAAAACACCGAAAGGAGAAGTAAATAGATCGTTCATGCCAACGTCCACTGACCACTGGTGGGTTGACAAGTTGCTAGGATCACTATCAAGCAGAGGTAGACACTACTTAAGTATTTTACTTTCTAATTAAAAAATTTTTTCAAGTATTTGTATTTTTTCATTGTTTCTCTTTGAAAATATATTCCCAGAAACATGTAAATAAATTATATAAAATAAAACATAAATTTTACTCTTATTGCATTTCATAAATACAAGTTTTGGTTTTACATTTAATATTTAAGTACATTAACATACTTTTACTCAAGTAAAAGTACACAATTTTAATGTAATTAGGTATTAAATAAATTTTAATATGCAATATTAAAGAATATACACAGTATGATTCTATGCTTTAAGTAATGTTTTTCCTAAGACAAACACCATAATAAAGCACAGATGCTTGGAAAATGTAACTAATGTAACTTAAGTATTGTCCACCTCTGCTATCAGATCCAACTAAATTCAATTTAAGCTGAAAATAGTCAGTTTTACTGGCATTTTTGCAGCAGTCGCTTTGAACACTATCCATTTTGTTGGATGTTTGCCACTCAACAGGGCGTACTCCGGCATGGTCACGTAGAAAAGTGACGTCAATGCATACCTTCTATATATTGAATTAGGTGAAAAATCTGTCTAGATGAGCATGAAACTTGTGTCAGACTAGTTATATAAGTAATTGATTAAAGGGATAGTTCACCCAAAAATGAAAATTCTGTCATCATTAACTCACCCTCATGTTGCTACAAAACTGACAATTTATTGAATTTATTTGTACTCATGAACACAAAGGAAGATATTTTAAGGAATGTTTTTAACCAAACCAATTGTAAGCACCATTCACTTCTATAGTATTCTTTTTTCCTATGATGGAAGTAAACAGTTTGGTTACAAACGTTCCTCAAAATATCTTCCTTCGCGTTTATCAGAACAAATACATTTATTCAGGTTTGTAACAACATGAGAGTGAGTAAAGTATCAGAGATTTTTCTTTTTTGGATAAACTATCCCTTTAAGGTCCACTGTGTTGATTTTTAGTGGCATCTAGTGGTGAGGTTGTGAATTGCAACCAACTGCATTGCACCCCTCTCTTTTGAAACAAATAGAGAAGCTACGATAGACACCACAGGACAAACACGTCATCATCTTATGGTGCATTCGCGCTATTTGCGTGTAGTTGGACGCTTGAACATTTGAGTTTACTCGGTTCATTCGCGTGAAAGTCGTGCGTGAAATTCTAGTCATTCGAGACATTCACGCGGAAATTTGCGTCATGGGAGGGGCTACTGCAACTCCGCTGAGACTCTGTTCACTTCCTGTAATCACATCACTATTACAGCCATTCGTACCGCGCCGCAGGATGCCTAATCGCGTTTTTGCATTGACTTAACATGTAAATCACTCACGCTTGCACGTCTACCGTGTCTGGTGTGAACGCTGCATTAGACAAAGTAGTTACAAAACACAATCTATAGAGCAGTTTGTTTGTTTAGGGCTACATTAATCTAAGGAGACCAGCAGTGTGTGTACATAAAAACAATACAGTTCATTATGTGCGGACTTTATACACCACTAATAAAGTAATTATGTATATTATACTGCATTTCGGTCAAGAGATCCTTCACAATGCACCTTTATGCAGCTGCTAATCAATAAGTAAATACTATAAATGTGTTGCATACGTGCTTAGAAGTTTCTCTTTGCCTTTCTCAGATCGACCAAAACACGAGGTGATCATTGAACTCATCAGTACTAATCATGGAGACGTCACTCTAAACTGTACAGTAGCAGCAAATCCACCTGCTATTTACTCCTGGTACTCAGAGCACTGGACAACTTCAAAAAATTCATCAGTGCTCACATTCACTACATTGACTCCAGGCAACTACACATGCAATGCTACAAACCCTCTAGGACAATCCACTAAAATGTTCATCATCACAGGTAAATAAAAAATAAATGATAAAATAATCAATAACATTTTATTTGACGGTGACTTTGTTAAACATGTTAGATGTCATTACTTCAGTAAACAGTAAATTATGCATAATTACATGGAACTAACCCTAATCCCTAACCCTATAGTACATTATTCTTACTAAAATGTTGGTTTGTTTGTACTGTTTGGCCTTTAACAATTAGGTTGTTAGTAGTTAGTTTTTAATACATAATGGGCCGGTTTCCTGGACGGGGATTAGACTAATCCTAGACTAAAATAAATGTAAGAGCTTTCCAAACTAAATCTGATCTGAAGTTTAGTAAGGCATGTTTGTTAAAATTAGTTATATTACCCAATCAAACTAAGGCCAAGTCCTGGTTTAAGCTAATCCCTGTCCGGGAAACCACCCCATAGGTTTTAGGTTAAGCCAGGACTAGGCCTTAGTTATAATAGGACATTTACAAACAAACCTTACAAAAACCAATACTGGTGTGTTTGAGACAAAACAACAGCACTGATAGGGACACTCCGCTTTTTTTGAAAATATGCTCATTTTCCAGAGTTAAACATTTGATTTTTACCGATTTGGAATCCATTTTTACGATCTCCGGGTCTGGCGGTACCACTTTTAGCATAGCTTAGCATAATTAATTGAATCTGATTAGACCATTAGTATCTTGCTCAAAATTAACCAAAGAGTTTCGATATTTCTCCTATTCATAACTTGACTCTACTGTAGTTACATTGTGTACTAAGACTGACAGAAAATTAAAAGTTGCGATTTTCTAGGCAGATATGGCTAGGAACTATACTCTTATTCTGGCGTAATAATCAAGGACTTTCCTGTAGTAACATGGCTGCAGGAAGCGCAATGAAATTATTATGCATCAGCCGAAAAAAATCCCCTTAGTCACTTTCAATGGCACAGGATTATTTTCGGGCAGTGCGTAATATCATTGCGCTTCCTACAGCCATGTTACAGCAACAAAGTCCTTGATTTATTACACCAGAATGAGAGTATAGTTCCTAGCCTAGAAAATTGCAACTTTTAATTTTCCGTCCTAGTACATGATGTAACTACAGAAGAGTCACGTTTTAAATAGGAAAATATCCAAACTCTTTGGTTATCTTTTAGCACGATGCTAATAGTCTAATCAGATTCAGCTATGCTAAAAGTGCTAGACCCGAATATCGGCTGAATGGATTCCAAAACTGTAAAAATCAAATGTTTAACTCTATTTTCAAAAAAAGTGGAATATCCCTTTAAGATGTGTCAGGGCAAGATGTTTTTAAATTAAAGCAGCTCAAACTTGCATTTTAGTCTGGATAAGCCCTTTTCAGGAAACTGCGCCTATATGTACTGAAGATGAACCTGCACACAAGCCTGAAAGTCACAGATGAGCTGGCATTGTACTTTTGGTTTTCTGTTCTGTTCTCATGCCAATTGTTAATTCATTCTTTCATGAGCGTGTTTCACTTTTACTTGCAAACCAGTTTCAGAGTCAAATTTCACATTCACTTAAACAGAACAAATATTACAAGATAATAAAATGATTTCTGAAAAAAAAAAAATGTAAAAGAAAGGTTGTTAAATCTAAAGGTTAATTAAAGGTTTTTCATATTTTTATATAATTAATGATTTGTGCTCAGTCTCTATCTACAGGGTGTTTGCAATCTTATGAATACATTTACATTTAATTATTTAGATGATTTAGGAAATGCAACAATAGTTGTTTGTACTGCATACAGAGTCTCCCGTTGTGTGTTGTTTCTGTTTCTACCAGTTAGCCCGAGGACTGCTTCTGCTTGCATCGCAATGACTCAATAGAGTCAACTTTGTGTAGCTCAGGCAATAAAAACAGTGATTCATCAATGACTAAAATCATGAATGCCTTTTTTCTTTCACAGGTGATCGCACTACATTTTGGGCTATTCTTAGTTGTGGCCTGGTGGTTCTTGTAATATTGTTTGGATCTTATGCGGCATACAAGAGGTGTAACTTTACCCAGAATTCTGTCATTTAATTGCCCTAACGACCTCAAACTGGGATCTTCTGATTAGGGAGTTCATGAACAAACTTGATATGCATAGTTTTAAAATCATACGAGGAGCTAGTCACGTGTGGACAAATGAGTTTTGATGTATTGGTACTAACACTTTCTTAAAGACACCACTTGTTTTAAACAAATGTCATTTATTTGGGCATTGTTATATTCATTTTATAAAATTACTGTTTACTTTAGATAACTGCATGACGTTTAGATTCATAGAGGTACTGTATGTGGTGTGTACAGAATAGCTTTAGTTTAAAGGTACCCCTTTTTTAAATGTTATATTCTTGAAATGTCAAAATGTATTTTTGTGTCTATTAACTGATATTTTTTTACAAATAATGTGAGAAACAGGTCCTTTGTATTGGCTTTTTGTTGCATGTAATATAACAATAATTGGTGTAATATATATATATATATATATATATATATATATATATATATTAGGTTACAAATTGTATACTCAGAAAGTTAGCAGAAACCCAACTGTTCACTTTAAGGAGAAGATAGACAACTAAAACTAAACTGAGAAATGCAGATCAGACCAGCAGAAAAACAGTAGTGTTAGTATTTAACAGCAGTGTTAAATACTAACTATCACGGTTTTTTAGTCTTTAGACTATCATATGTTAATCTTCAGATATATATAACAAGGATAAATATCATGTGGCAATTCAAAATTGCTTTTTAAGACTGAAAGTTTTTACCTCAAGGATTGGCAAGTTAAACTAGACACAGAGTTGGATATTTTTGCACATAGGTTTTTTGGGGTATTGGGAGAAATTATTTTGAATTTTGTAGTTGTTAAAATGCTTTTAAATAGTATTGTGCTTTGTAAACTGAATGAATTAAACATTTCTTTTACATTGACTGTGTTTGTGTACTCGATCTGAATGTGTGCATAAATATTACAAGGCACACAATAAAAGCTACTGTTTTACTGTAACTGTTTTAAATGCAACAAAATAAATTTTGTAATTGTGTTTCATTCTCTATACCTGTTTTCATACACTTTTACTATTTTGTTCAAATGGAAATTGGCCTGGAATGTCTGACATTTAAAAAGCCTCAGATGTTTCATGTAAAAACTTATCAGCATTGTTTATTCAGATTTATGAAGGTCTTTTATCAGTAACCACATCAAGTAGCAGCACATAGCAAACAGTGTAGCATATGCCGAATTGTGTTATTCACAACTTTAGTTTCCTGTATATAAAAATAATAGCAGCATGTGTCAAATGCTGTGTTCAGAATGAAATGCTTCAAAACAACATTTTGCAATGTGCAACATTTACTGTGTACAGCTTGTGTACTTTTGCATGGGAAAAATATGCAATAAGGCAGCAAAAACACATATTGCGTAACACTGTAGACCACAATGCAATGCACTTAACCTTATTTTTGTCGAACTAAAAACAATTTCACCCATAGTTGTTCTCCTTTTTGGATTTTTATTAACTTAACACCCACAACTGTTTAAATTTAAAAGCTGCAGGGGCAAAATATGTCAAGTTCACTTTTAAGGTCACATACTGTAACTGCTGATTGTCTAAATAATAGAATTTAAACAGTACATTTACAGAAATATTGAACTTTAAAATAGCTCTGCCGCCCTTAGATGAAATGACCCCAAGCCCATTTGAGTTTGAGACCCCTGGTCCAGACTCTGCATCTGGATTACTCGCTATCTTCCACATAACTAAAACATGTTAACAGAGAAAAAAAAAACAAATATTATAGTGCATAAATGAACTCTTGCTATTTGTGTCCTTTGTGGGGGTTTATGTTTGATAGTGATGGTACTTCCTCTGCCAAAAATGTCGTCTTGTGAGCTCATGCAAGAGTGTTGCCATAGCAACTGTACTAAGCTGCAGAGCGTTGCTGCCTGCCAAAAGTCTCAAGTAGAAATATACGCTTCTGTGTATTTACGCTTCGACATTCGTATAAAGAAGTAACTGTTAACCTAAAGAAATTAACTAGCAGTATAGCAAATTCAAACAACAAAGTAGTATTAAGGAAGTGTGCAGTGAACAGCATAGCAAACACTGAAGTACAAACGTTCTGGTTTAACAATGAACAGATGTGAAATGTCATTTCCCAGGACAAGGACACCAACATGAAACCATAAAGAAGGGAAATGAGATTTTCAAACAAGCGCAGTTAAATGATCTGAAGGTTGAAGGGTAATGTGGGCGTTTGGCAGTCTTTACAAACTTTACAAGTGCTAATGTCTATGTTCACGGCTGATATTTGGTGACCCCTGCTGGTCACGGAAAGAACTTCTAACGCTTACATAAAATACGTATACCGATACAATTAAAGTCATTTGACTTACGAGATATATCCAACTGCAGCACCGCAGAGCCACGAATCAGAGCACACGATCCAGGGCGCTCTTTTTCCGGGCGGAAGTCGAACCATATATGGTTTGGCGGAACCGGTCTTGAGTCGTGAAAACCAAAATTTCTCTTGCCTAATTTTGATATAAATACTAAACATTTGAATCGTATGGTACTTAAAAACAATACATGAAAATTCACTAAAATATATAGCCGAATATAAATATTTTTTATTAACATACATTTTAATGTAGATAATTAAGTAATGTCACTACATACTTTTTCATTTGATATAAAGAAATTACATTCCTTCATGTTTATCATTAGTATCTACTTTAAGTATTTGTTACAAAATAAACATTGACACAGAGCATCATTTTTAATGTCAAATACACTAAAAAATTTTTTGAATTTCAACTACACATTAAATAAAATATATATTTCCTAAGTAAATATTTCTGCACCACACAAATTTTTTTTTTGCAACGGTCCCTCACTTCCGCGTTTGTCATTTATTATTATTATTATTATTATTAATCCAATATTCTGAACAGTGAACAGAGTATCAAATACATAAAATATAACACTTATAGGGATTGTGGAGTTGACGTCACGCCGTGTGGCATTATGAGTAATCCGCCATATTTGCAGGATCGCCTCCTATCCCGCTGTATTAGAGTTAGTGTGTTGGAGGTTGTTTTTGTATTTTCTGTCGAGATTTTAATAAACTTCGATATGTTTGGTCAGTACTGCTCGATCAAGAACTGCCACAGCCCCTCACACGATCGTTCAGGGAGGAAACTGAACAACGGAATACGTTTTTTCAGCTTTTATTTGGGGGAAGCCGGTGGAGGAGCTGACGAAAAGACGCCGGATCGCGTGGTTTGCCTGCCGCAATCAGGAGAAAAACTTTTTACTTTTCAAAAAAAATCCCTGCATCAGCGAGTATGTTTGCTGCATTTTCAGTCATTCAGTAATTTGTGATTAATAAAAGCAGAACCACTTAAATTGTCTTGTTTTTATGCTAACACTGTCAAACTAACTTGTAAATGTAAATTATGTAACGTTATTTATTCATTTCTGATCAACCTCACCACATGAGTTATAAAAATAAATCTTTAGACAATTTTTACGATTATAACAAATATTTTTTATTAAATGCAACTGCTCAAACCCACTGCTTGTGACTCTTTAAAATGACATAAAGTTTGCTAAATATTTAGCATTTTGTTTGTTTTAATAACTTGGCCAAGAACAGAAGTGCCATCTTATGAACATGTGTTGATTCATTGCACAGAATACAACGGATATATTTTTTAATAGAATCATTAAGATACGTAGGTATTAATACATTGTAAGTAAATGGCATATTTCTTTTAGCTGGTTTGTCAACCGTCATAAGACTCCGAAAGAAGAATGTCATCTTACTATGAGCTTGTAGGGATTTATAGCTCTTAAAGAGCACCAATTATGCTAATAAATTAGCACGTTAGCACGTTATTGTAATATCCCATAGTACATACATGTTATTAAAACTTGAACTAATGCACTGTTAGTCTTATAAATTGCTTACATACCTCACCGATTTCTGCATGTCTGGAAAACGCTCGGTTTAGTTCCTGTCTCCGCCTCCCAAAATGTCTAGTGTATTCGGATTGGTCAGATGACTACTCAACTGTTATTGGTCAACTGGGTTCGGCGTGTGTTTGAAAGGTTACGCCCCTGACTACGTGTGGATTTTCCGGTTCTGACTGAGAGTCACAGGCAACGTAAACAAGCGCTATATTTCTCTATAAACGATGGTGTCTGTACTGCCTTACCACTTCAAGCTCGATCCAGAGAGTTCAGAAGGCCGTTACGATATAAACGATCTCCGTCAATGAACGCGATTGGATTTTTAAGGTGTCCTTAGCTCTGCCAGAATGCTAAACGAAGACGAAAATGTGTTGCAAAGACATCCAAAAGGTAATTATAACGTACTACATTACTTTGCAAACTATATGGAAACACCAAATGTAGCACATAGAAGGTTTTATTTGAAATGATTATAAAACTATTTCACTTATTAACATTATTTTACTATAGTAAACTTTATTATAAAAGACCGCTTACATACTATATTACTGTGCAAACTATATGGAAACACCAAATGTAGCACATAGAAAGTATTTGTTGAAATGATTATAAAACTATTTCACTTATTAACATTATTTTACTATTGTAAACTTTATTATAAAAGACTGTTACATACTATATTACTGTGCAAACTATATGGAAACACCAAATGTAGCACATAGAAGGTTTTATTTGAAATGATTATAAAACTATTTCACTTATTAACATTATTTTACTATTGTAAACTTTATTATAAAAGACTGTTACATACTATATTACTGTGCAAACTATATGGAAACACCAAATGTAGCACAAAGAAAGTATTTGTTGAAATGAATGTTCTACATTATTTCACTATGGTAAAGTTTATTATGAAAAACTGCTTACTTATAAGTGCTATGTTTTTACTTATTAGGTTTTAAGGAGAATGCAACATGTTCCAGGGCCTCTTACCTGCGTGATTCATCATCCAGGTTTTGCACAAATTGTCTAAATCCCTACACACAGAACATTTATTGTACCGACTATAAGCCTTTGAGGTGCAGGACTAGAGTAAGTTTTATTACATTTTTAAACCAATAACACTAAAGTATCATTATAGTAACAAAGTACCCAAAAGAACAAAAGATGCAACTTTAAAGAAAATATAATAGTCAGTCAAAAGTTTTTTTTATTTATTACAAATATATATTTAAATGTTAAACAATATACAAATAAACATACTTTAGTACCCATATTGTGCTCTTGTTTCAAAAATTGTTCAATTCATTTCTTACAGCTATCTATTCAGATAAATGGCATATCAAAGCTTTGTCAGCTGGTGCTATCTAAGACGACACTATAAGGTTATCATCCTGTCGTGTGTTGTTCTCCAGATACGCTTGGAGCTTCCTGATCAGATCGGTCACAATTTTGGCTTTCGACGACCCCTGCACTGAAGATGGCATGCAATCACGTCCTCCTTTGAAGGTCTCTCAAACTGTGATGCCAGGTCCATTGGAATCGGGGTTTCCTTCAGCTTATCTTCAAATACCTCATCAAACACAAGCCTGATCACATCCTCCACATAACTGTAGAAATATTGCAGTCAATAAATCTTTTGTTTTGATAATTTATTTCCCTGCTTCATACATTAAGTTTTTAATTATGAATGTATTTGAAATAAAACATTACTGCTTACGGTATGTCACTTGTGTGTTTTGGGAACATAGCCTTGTACTTTCCCTCTCCTGCTTTTGTTACGGCTTGGTGACATTGTAATGGATGGCTGCAAGGTACAAATACCTGTAAAATATAAACAAGCAATTAATTTATTGTAAAAGTAAATACTACTTTATTTAACACAGTTACTAAAATACTTAAATACCTGCACAGCATTCCAATAAATGAGAAAATCATTTTTTTTTTGCTGCAAATCTGAAATCTCAGGCTACGGACGGCAAAGGCATCCACTGATGATGATGATGGAAACATTGTGAAATGATGCTACTGCCTGGGTTCCTATTATTATGCAGAGAAAAAAAACTTTGTCATCATCAGTTATACATTTAAGACTGGTAGTGGTTTCACTAGGTAAATACATAATATGTGTAAAACACCTTTGCTCCTCATATGCCAGTCTGACTCCTTGTACTGTGTGTAATGATGTTGCATGTTTGCATACAGTGTAGAAGGATGTGTCCAGCTGCGAATCTAGGATATAGACAAATAAAACAAACATGTATTCAGTCAAAAAGAAATATTATAACAATAGAGTACAACGACTATAAATCGTTAGACTATTCATTAAAACGTAAATGTATTACATATTACATGGCCCAACATTAGCAACACACATTACGTGTTTAATTCGTTTCAAAATCTAAGAAAGCTTCAAGTAAATACAACAGTAAAATACATATAACTTTAAACAAATCATCTGTACTTAGAGTTTCTTGAGTTTGATCATGAGAACAAATTTTACCGGTAACAGATTAGCTGGCATTTGTATTTATCTTAGCAACTTAGCAAGTTTGTAAACATGTCTAAACCAACATCGATAAAAAAAAACGAAAGCCTGCATAATTCAACATACACGTGTGTAAATATGGTACGTTGTTTATGAAATACAGTTTTACAACACAAGACAATTAGCTTGCAAGCTTAGCTCTACACGCACATTATGTTAATCTCCGGTTACGTAATGTACAGTAAAAGGCTAATAATAAACATGAATACTTACAGTCTGTGATCCAGAAGTGCACAGTAATCAACTTTCAAGAGGAGACGTCGCGCAAATCCAGCTTCGGTTCATGAGAAGCAGTTATTGTGAAAACTCCGTGAACAACTTCTGACTGGATTTTTCCGGAACCGTATTAAACATGATGTCCTCTGTGGAAGTCCATAAAGTGCTATTTTGCCCTCGCATCTAAAGAGACAGCGTCTACTCGAGATTTAGTCGCTTAAACAATGAAACAAGAGTTTGCAAACAGAGTAAAAGCAGGGACTCACAACCTCCGCCATTTTAGCTCTCTTCTGACTCGGCGCTCCCCACCCCACCCTCGTCTTTGAGGGCGTACCCAAGCAAAGCAGAGAGGGCTGAACTATGATAATGTTGGTCTTATCTACGTCACTAATCCCAGGAAGTAAACTGTTGCCTACAATCCGAGTGTTTTTTGTAGTCCTCGAACGTTAGAGACGATAACTCGCGTCATCGTTTTCTTTGAGGTATGTACTTTTTGAATATCGTTAGCATGTACTAATGCACACTTACACCAGTGTTTCCCATACATTGATTTATTTGTGGTGGCCCACCACAGAATCAACACTGGCCCCCACAAATAGAATTTTCATGATTCCCATTTACATTTTTATTTCACCATTTAAAACCGCTTAATTCGGCTTAAAATATAATTTGATATATAATACAGATCAAATACAGATACAGATCAAAGAGTAGAAGTGAAACATATTTCAGGTGCCAACACTAGATCAAACTCAAACACAACATGATGACGTCACATATATGCTAATAAGCGGGTGACGTCATCACCACCACAGTCTCCTCAAAATCCTGTGGGAAACACTGCTTACACACAAAAGGATGTTTAAAAACGTGTATCCCATAATAGGTGCTCTTTAAACTCCTGCAAAGTGCATGCACTCAATCCAAAAACAAGGTAATAATAACAGATATATGAGCAGAGGTAGTGCGTCTGGATCCGTAATCCAGTCATGGGCTGCTAAATCATATGGATCTAGGGTTGCCAACTTTCTGAAATGGAAATAAGGAACGGGGGGTTGCCTGGGTCCGGTGAGATGCCCCCACAGAAGATAATTTTGAAAAAAAATAACCCCTGAAATGAAGACTTCTGGTGAAAATAGTGGAAACTACTTAATAAATTTAGATAAATATATTTTATACAACTTCTTAGGCCTAAATATTTAATGAATAGCAAAGTATGCCTAATAAGTATACAAGACTGAACCACATAGATGTGAAATATAAAGGCTATCATGATCATTTTGCCAACAATGAACCATGGTTTTAATTTAAGTTTATAATACTCCCTCTTCAAAGACCCCACCCCTTTTTAAACCTTGAGCTATCTAACTCCATAATAATTTAATAAGAAACCCATCAGAAATGATTGACACAATACGAGGGAGAGGAACACAGGAACAGAGGGAGAGCACTGGAGAGATATATATGTGGATTGTTTGGCTAAATCATATCTCTTTTAATATAATCACTTTCTTATCAACTATATTTGAGTTTTAAAAATCCACATAATTACATACCATATGAGCCTCAGGAGACGACTGACGGACAATGAACCTTAAAGTCGCAATGAAATTGAAATGAAAAACTATATATGTATTTTTAATAGTGTGGTATTATTAACAAATGACTTATCTGTGAGCTTCATTATTTTTTAAAAATTCGTGTGTGCTCATAATCTTTAATCAAAAATGCAAATCTCCTCCCCTCCTCAAAACGATCTCTCTTCACTTCCGGTCAAAAGTATGGCAGGTGGGCGGGGTCCGGGAGAAGATCGCAGTGGTTAGCAATTAGCAACACGACCCAACTTCAAACGATCCAATCAGATCTCGATGGACAAATTCAAATCCAGCCCTGCCTTATTTCATCTCAAAAGCCGTTTCATTCGGATATACGTCACCACGGGGAAAATAAGGCAATCGCTACTTCCGTTTCATGGCGACTTTAACATTCCTCCATCCTGTGCCCGCAGCCTCTCGCTCCTCTTGTGATTATCTCCTCATGCGTGCTGCTTTATATCACACACTCCGCCGTGACAAACAGAAAAAACGCGACGGCATATGGTACAATTGGCCTTGTATTCATTGTCCCTCACGTATTCCAGCCACGGGTAGTCATTTTCCCATTCAATTCTATATTTTTGTGCTTGTTTCTTTTTCGCCGGCTGCTCGGATGCAGTCATTTTTACATTTCCCGCTGTTGTCACTTGTCGTCATTGTTGCTATGATACGTGACATCACAGTGACTGAAACGACCAATGGGCATTCCCTGATGGGGCTGCAACGCTACGCAGATCATAGACAAACAGAGAGAGAAATTACAGCACCGTCAGGGTTTTCTTATACAAATGACGCGGTCTTCGTTCATGGCTGACATATTTTCATGTCATGTATTTGCACTAAATTAATTTTCATAAAATACGGAACAAACTGCGTTCCGTATCAGTTCAATACAGAACAAGAATTTTATGTGTCAAATACGGGACGATTCCGTATTATACGGAACGGTTGGCAACCCTATGGATCTGTTGTTTATTTGTCCAAATGAAGTTTTTTGGCAGTAGCACTTAGTTTCTCCCGATAGGGTCCCTTCTCTTTTTCTTTCAAACTCCTCAATTTCGTCGGTTCTTCTTCAAGTTTACCTAGTTTTAGCTTAACACACCCACAGTTAAATGGCATAGCGGTCGGCGGTGCCTCTAAACATGGCGCCCACGTCCCATAATGCAACACTGCGGTGACGTACATTAACATTCCCTATAATGATAGACAAACCGCGTTTGTCCTGAAGCCCACTTCCCACTTCCGCCCTGAAACGAGCGCCATCGTGTGCTCTGAATAGTGGCGCTGCGGGGCTGCAACTGGATAATATTGGGAGAGTGTTGTTCATTGAAAATGTTCACGTGAGGGTCATAGGAAATATTTTCAGAAATAAACACAAGAGGGCACTGTATACTTGAATATATAGAGCAGTATCTCACCTTTTCTTGACTTTGTCCGCAGCATGGCCATGCTCCCCACTCAGACTTTCAACGCAATAAAATATTTTAGAACTACAAAGATGGCAGAACTAGAAAAAATTATGTTATCTCAATGCTTTCTAGAAGGCACCAGGTTCAAAAGAGTTTTTAAAGACAGTTGAGTGAAAGACTGTGAGATCGATTGCAAAACCAAAGGCACCTTTAAAGGGGACATACCATGAAAATCTGACTTTTTACATGTTTAAGTGCTATAATTGGGTCCCCAGTGCTTTTATCAACCTGGAAAACATGAAAAAAACAACCTAGTAACTTAGTTTTGGTAAACCATTCTCTGAAACCATGTGAAAAAATAGCTCATTGAAATTTGCCTCCCCTTGTGATGTCAGAAGGGGATAATCCCGCCCCGTAATCTGCGCTATCCAAGCACAACACTGCCAGTTAGTGCAGAGATCAGCTCATTTGCATGTTAAAGAACACACACCCAAAACTGCAAATGTTTGCTCACACCTACAAAGGACAATTTCAACATGTTGTAATAAATTATCTGGTATTTTGAGCTAAAACTTTACATGCACTCTGGAGACACAAAAGATTTATTTAACATCTTAAAAAGTCTTGTGAAACGTCCCCTTTAAAACCAGGTACAGGGAAAATTTTGTTAGAAGGTGATTTGTTTGCAGAGCATTAAAATTGATTAAAAATAAGAATACAACTCAATATAAAATACCAAATATTATGTGGAAAAATGTATTTAAATACTGTATTTTATAGTTTTTAAATTATGTAAAATTGGCCATTCAGTCAAATCTTTAGTGTTTCAATCTGTCTCGTAGCACGCATACAGAAAACAGCCTGGCAGCAAGTTATACTTCCAATATTTTGAGACAATATTTACCCTGTCCCAAATGACACATTCTGACCTTGTGGATCAACTTGAAGTCTTCACTTCACTGACGTAATAGTACAGACCTATGGGGAGCTACAGGTGCTAGATCGCAAGGGTACATTTTGGGAGAGACTTGATGATGTCACAACAGAAAGATAAAGCTGTTGTCCAGTTGTAGCCTACTGGACTCCTAACATCCATCGTATGGTTTGGTCTTTAACAAGAATTTCTGGCTAGACAACTCGTGGAGGCTGAAGAAGTCCAAGTGTCTCTGTCTGTGTCCTAGGAAGCTACAAATATCGGCCACTACAACACATTATGCTCCCAATAAATATGTCACCAAAGCCTATGTTACCTACGCACTCTAAAAACAAACGGTGCTATATAGCACCAAAAGTGGTTCTTTGCTCGTAATCATAGAAGAACCGTTTTTAGTGCCATATAGCACCGGTGAAGCACCTGTGTAGAACCATATAGTGCTATGTAGAACCAAATGTGGTGCTATATGGCCCCTATATGGTTATACACAGGTGCTTCACCGGTTCTTCACCGGTGCTATATGGCACTAAAAACGGTTCTTCTATGGTTACGATTCAAATCAACAGTTTTGGTGCTATATAGCACCGTTTGTTTTTTTAGAGTGGTAGGTGGGATAGGCTGTGGTTACATATTTATTGGAGGCATAAAGTGGACTTACCGATAAAGTGGTTAGGATTAAAGGAATACTCCACTTTCTTGAAAAAAACCCTGATAATTTATTCACCCCTATGTCATTCAAAATGTTGATGTCTTTCTTTGTTCAGTGGATGAAAAAATATTTTTCTCAATTTAATAGACTTTATTGGACCTCAACAGATTGCAGTTTAAAATTGCAATTTCAACACAGCTTCAAAAGGCTCCAAATGATCCAACCGATACATAAAGGGTCTTATCTAGCAAAATTATTGTTATTTTCGGCAAGAAAATTTAAGAATAAGCACTTTGTACCCACAACTTCCTGTTTTGCACTAGCCTTGTGACGCACCAGCGTGACCTTACGTATTACTTAATCAGGTCGAAAGGTCACAAATGACGTATGCTTTTTTTGGAGTGAGCAAGGAAATGTTGTGTAGTGTGAAATGTCATGGAAAGCTAACCTTATAAGCAAATTACACTGCAGTATCTTGATTCAATTCAATTCTATTTTATTTATATAGCGCTTTTCACAATTTTAAATTGTTGCAAAGCAGCTTTACATGAGTAGATGTAGGGGAGAACTAAGAAAATCAATAGATAATATAAGAAGTAGAATATAGCGGCTAAGGATAAACCGTACAAGCCAGCGTATTAATAATGTGACGTATACAGTAAAGTGCTAAGTTAAGCCAAAGTTGGCTGACTCTCCCAGGGACGAAAAAACATCATAGGAGAAAACCCAGTGGGAAAACTCCTAGAAGGACAATAACCCTTGGGAGAAATTAATATCGAGCTCACTTCCAACAGTTTTTTCAAACTCTATTAAACACAGCTGAAAACATGTTTCCTGATAAGAAACTACTCTAAGAAAGAATGTTTGTTGGCAATTGTGCCCATGTTGCATTGATTTTGAGATTTTTATGCGAAATGAGGTTTAAAGTCCCAGACAATGTCTGTCCCATGTAGCAACCTGTTAGCAACCGCCTTTTTCAAGACACGTTAAAGCTTTAAAAATCACAAGTTAAGATGTTTCTGGTGTGATTTATGTCATAGAAAAAAACATAAGATCTTATTTAAAGCAACACTAAAGAGTTTTTGCTCTTTGCTCCCCCTACAGGTTAGAAGCGTAATTGTTCATTACCACTGTCATAAATACTGCAGCATATGGCTCTGATTGGCAGAGGTGGGACAAAGTCATTGTTATGCAAGTCACAAGTAAGTCTCAAGTCTTTACTTTCGAGTCCCGAGTCAAGTCGAGTCAAAGACAAGGCAAGTCCCGAGTCGAGTCACAAGTCAAAGCCAACAAGTCTCAAGTCGAGTCCAAAGTCCTACCATTTTACTTTCGAGTCATTTCAAGTCCTCTTACCACAGAAATAAAATGCGTGCTGTGGACAGGTGGAGGGAGGCCCCTATACTGCATTGCATTCGCAAAAGATCAAATTGGCCAAAAGTCTGTCAGTCATTTGTGCGCAATAGGGACGCAGAATGATGCCACCATGGCTGAAAACTCGCTCCACTGGAGAACTAGAAGCAGGCACTGCCAAGACTCGGATGGCTACTTGAAAGAGTGAAGGAAGGGGTCTTACTGTTCAATGCCCAGAACAAAAGGGCATACTGTCCTTCTGCCATGTCAATGTAGTGACTTAGCTGCAGTGGTGTAGTCTAGGTTTTTGTTTTCCCTTTGACCCTTATGCTCACTCGTCCCAGCGCGACACCCCATATGCACCACTACACTCACAGATGCAAACAGTATAGATATTCATGTAACTGAGAGCATTCTGAAAGTCTCATAAACACATAAACTGAATGTGTATGAACATGTCAGTTTATTATAAGAGAAAAAAAGACTTTAATAGCCAATTTGCATTTACAGCTGGGGAAACTGGACTGATTTTTAGACTAGTTTAGTGTTAACTTACATCTAACTCAGGGCCAAAAGCTACTCAACTGTTAATTAAAATTAAATAAACTGTTTACACTCTTCAATCCGTGTCTAACACATGCATTGAAGGAGAAAAAAATCCACTCTTTCAATAGCTATTATCTGACAACTATTGATAACATTACCATGTGTAATTTAATGGTGTAAATGTTTTTATTTAATACACATTTAAGATGACCATGAATTAACTCTAATTTGCATAGTCTTTGATATAAAAGCTTATTTGCATATAATACAAGCATTGTCTAAAAAATGAAAATAGGCTTTTACTTAATTATTGTTACAAGATTATCATATTGCCTAATATTAGACACCCAAATCAAACAGAAGTTTAAGATCATATACATCTTGAACGTAAATATATCAATGAACACAGAGAAGGAAAGTTTAACACTGTGAATCACAAGCAAACATGCTGAAGGCAGCTAAAAACCATCAGGACATAAACACGGGCTTATTTTATTGACTTTGGAGCCTTACCTCCAGATAATGTAATAAACTGGACTGATGATTTAAATGTTGTTTACTCACATGTGCGTTGTTAACTCTCCGGATTTTATGTTGCAGCAGTGCTGCACTCGTTCACTTCACATGGATTGTTTGTTTACAGTGTCGAGTGAGCAGCTTCACTGCAGGTTCGACTTAATTTGGCACTAAGCAGACCTCTTGGTGATGTCAAAGTACCGCGAGAGCGTTTCATAACTGATAACTGGAATCACTCTCGCGGTACTTTGCTGTCACTCGCCTGTGGCGCCACATCGGTCTGCTCCCCAGTCACTTTCGCGCGGCTATAGTAATTTCATATGCCGATCGGATCGCGCAGTCGGCAGGAAGTCAAACACACCAAATATATAGCCTAATATGTATATGCATTTCAACCCGCTAAAGTAGCAAGTGTAGCATGCTGGTCAGTGCTTCACTATGACTAAAAGTTTGAAATGTCACAAAACCATGCTGTTACGCATCCTCGCGCTATTTTTAGTGGGTATACGGAATTCCTTGACAATTCCTAGTGGGTATAAGGCGTGTACCTGCGTATCACGTAGACTACACCAGTGGTTCTCAACGTTATTCCTGGAGGCCCACTGCTCTGCACATTTTGTATGTCTCCCTTATTTAACACACCTGATTCAAATCATCAGCTCATTAGAAGAGATCTCATGAACTGAACTGATTGTGTCAGATGAGAGAGACATACAAAATGTGCAGAGCAGTGGGCCTCGAGGAACGGAGTTGAGAACCAGTGGACTACACCACTGCTGAGCTGTACTGCTGGTACGGTCCCAACCATAGATATGTATATAAAGGCTAGATGGCTCGTCCGCGCTGATGGCCAATTGAGTGGAACGTCCGCATTTTGGCGGCCATCTTAGGACAGGGCGCTCGCTCACTCGTAGCATTGAGTTTTAATGATGCAGGTACTTTTAAATGACCATAACTTGCTTAATTTTTTACCGATTTTCAAACGGATTGGTTTGTTATAAACGTCAAAGATGTACCTATGACACTGAATACGTATACTAAAAATAAATAAAAAATTCATGAAACATGTTAAAGCATCCAGAATTATAGCCACGTTAATAACGTTTGTAAAAAACCAAACCGTTTGTAAATCCGTCAAGAATTCAGCAAGTTACGAGCATTTTAGTTGGCGTATGTCACTCACCTTCCGTCCACAGCAGCAGGGAGCAGCACTATGGCAGCACTGACCTAAGATGGCCGCCAAGTGACGACACAGCTGACTCCGCCTTGAGCCATCTAGCCTTTATATACATATCTATGGTCCCAACATCCAAACCAACGTGGGACTACAGTGATTGGCTGTCGTGCAGGCAGCGCGCATGCTCTCTGCATGCAGGTTGTGCACATTTTTTTCACAGATGCAGATACACTGAGAGCGGCGCGGCCGTGTGAAAAAAAATTCCCCAGGTTTTCGTGTGAAGTAGCAAGTCTTCTCGAGTCATAAGGCGCAAGTCCAAGTGAAGTCACGAGTCATTGATGTTCAAGTCCAAGTCGAGTTGCAAGTCTTTGTACATTTTGTCGAGTCGAGTCTGAAGTCATCAAATTCATGACTCGAGTCTGACTCGAGTCCAAGTCACATGACTCGAGTCCACACCTCTGCTGATTGGATTGTAGGTCTGCCGTAAAGCAAGTTTTTGTAGTTTTCTCTCGAACTACAGGACCGCTACCCGACGGTTGTAAAGTTCTTTAGTGCGGTTTTGTCCGATAGAGGGCTGCAAAGTGAATGTGGAAGTGCCGTTCACCCTGTTTCGAGTGGATGAACGACTGAAACTTTTTTGGAAAAGTTATTTTAAGGTAAAAAAAACCTCTTTGGTGTTGCTTTAAGGCGTTAAAAGTCTCCTCACATCCTGATAGCAATCACTGTGTTAAGTTGTTTAAATGTATTTGTAAAAATTTATGTCATCTGTGAAAGGCGTAGGACCAAAAAATGTTCAACAAATCATAGATTTCGGTCCGAACGGACGTTTCCTTTTATGTCCCTCATACGTAAGCGTAATTTGAATTCCCACCGCGCAGCGAGTCCACGCAGATACCATACGTCATCGGCGCGTTCACATGCGCTCTGTCTGTAAACAGCGAGAACACCAAACTTTTCTGCTGAATTGACAACCTACACAGGAGCAACAAAACTAAATGCATCTTTTATAACAACAACAGCAAAAACTGCCTGGATCAGCAAGAGCAAAAACCCAAATTAACATCTGTAACTTTACTGCTTTACCGCGAGATGCAAACAGCTACAGGAGGCAAAGGGTCTGAAAGGGTCGTTGCACTGTTTATTTTGGTAAGGTAGGTACGCGATATGTTTGTATTGAGATGGATTCAAATATTATACTTTGATGAAACGTTGTGTTGCTTATGAAATTTGTGTTCGTTTACGGATTAGCATAACGATATAGTTACTACGTCTACACAACCGAACGTGTGCTTAAACTAATTCTGATGTAAACCAGTTGTTTATGGTGGTTATTTTGGAAGTGTTATTCACTTTGTACTGCAAAGTTTTCTCACTGGTGAATGAGACATGAGACGTGACCGTCTGATCTGTGCGTGTTCATGTGTTTGGAAAGAGGCGTGACTTTGGAGAGCGATTTGACTTGAGGGTGGGATCGGGATTTCATTGCTAGGCGGCTACCGTTAGCATTTTTCAAAATGTGTTACCCTACCTTTAAACGCATTAAACAGAAATATACATGTAAGAATGACGAGGACTTTTCTTGTCATTCATTAAAGTTTATTCACTATTTTGAAATAGCTTTGCAGATTTTAAGATTTTACAGTGTATTAAAATTAGACTTTACATGAGAATTTACAGTGTACTAATATTCAAATACAGTAATACAGTTTTATTGAGGAAAAAGTCAGTTCAGACTGTCAATATAGTTTTAATAGTGGTTTTGTAGTGGTGTTAATTTATTATTGGTTATTTTTTGTTATGTTTGCAGTATTGATTACTTCCATTTTCTTATTATTTCCCATGGTTCAATAGTTGGTTAGTTTGTAAGGGGTAAGCAGTGGGACAGACAATTTTCTGTTGACCATATATTGCATTGATATGTTATGTCTGCATGTGCTTTATTGAATAAATGCAATGAATGGATATTAACAGTCTACTTCTTGAAAGTATAATTGATATTTCTTAATCGTTTGTGATTTACTTTAGATTTATGTTAATGTTTTTCATTATTTATGTTATAGTAAAATTTACTTATAAACCACAATTTCACAACGCCCCTCTTATCCGGTGTGCAGGTGATTGTCACTGTGGAGTGTCATATGTTTGATAAGGCCTTTATCTCTCAGCAAACTTAAGACAGCCACATAATAACACGAATCCCTCTAGAAACATGTTTGTTATTTCTTAGTTGTTATTGATTCATTTGTTTGTGCTAAAGTTTAAAAGTTTTTCTTTTAAAATTTACATTTTCTGTAAACAGGATTTTACAATGCAGACACGAGCACTGGTTTATACCGCATCATTCCGGATTAAAGAAAGAAGACAACAAACGTTTAAAATAACGTTGTGTCACTTTTTTATCAGTTTTCTGTATCTCTCATGGGTCTTACAAGTCGAGGGTAAGTATTTAAGCATTATTATTATTATTACTGTCATTATTGTTATCATTATGCCAAGTTACTACACAATGAGAATATTCATATATATAAACTTTCAGAGCACAAAATGCATCAGAAGCATCAGTAAACTATTATCCGCTTGTTAAGTCATGACTTAAGGAATACTGTTTCCGGATCCAAGCCTCCACTGATTCAATAAAGCAGTGGTTCTCAAACTGGGGTCCGTAAAATAGTGCAGGGGCCCCCAGTTTTATTACATTTTATAAAAATACATTCATTTATTATACATTTAGTGTAATTAAACCTCAGAATAATAAGGCTACTAGCCAACAGCACTACATTGTATAATTTCATATGTTTTGTACATTCAAATTTTTTGAATGTTTTATGTCATAAATTTTCTATGGGGGCACGAAGGGATGCACTGTACACAAAGGGAGGCGCACGCCGAAAAGTTTGAGAACCACTGCAATAGAGGATACTATTTAAACAGCCGTTATACATATTACACTATTATTCATATTACACATTTACATTGCAGTCTCCAGGCTAATGACATCACAAACAACATATTGAATAATAAGTAAAAAATATATGTCCATGAGTCCATGTCTGGTCATCTCGGATTTTGTTCTAAAAATTAGGATCTGGTGTTTTTATTGTTTTTGCATTATGAAATGAGTGTATAAGTAGCGTGATTTTTTATTATTTCCCTATGGATTTTGAGATCCCTTGGAACCAGAGGCGTTGCAGCGTCAGACTTAACAAGCGGATAGAAAGCTTATTAATACACATTTGAGTGATTTTGACGATGTAAAGTTGTTGAAAAATGATAAAACACAAAATTTTGTGCAGAATCGTTTATAGTTTATAACCTCCAATAAACTGGAAATGCTAGAAGCTTTTGTCACCTCTATGCAATATTGGCCCATTACCTGTTTGATAAAGCTTCAAGTATATTCTTTGGTTTTCACGTTACCTACCACTGCTTTTATTAAAGTCCACAAAATCTGAAGAACCAATGGCTGATCCTTAAACCAAGTTTTAGTAGATTTATAAAAAAAATAAAACACCTCCAAAAAAGGGCACTTCGGAGTGTAAGGACAAAAAGGGCATGTGTTTTGCACAGGTTGAGGCCTATCTGTGCACGTGTCTGTTTAGATGTAAACTTTATGATGGAAAGTCAATTGATCAACAAGCTTCAGTGTACAGTGTCTGCTCATAAGCTTTATTGCCTTTTGTCCCAGAGACATTATGCTGATCCATGGGTCCAAATTACTTCATATAACATCCTTCCAGAACTCCACAGGTCTTTCCAAATTAATTTTAGCATGTTTAAGTCAGTCTTTATGTTCTTCTTGGCCAAGAGTGCCATTTGGCAATATGTCCCTGGATGAACGCCATGCTATAGTGTCTTCTCATACCCTGCATTCAATTTCTTTTAAAGTTCTCCTTTCAGCAGGTCATCTTGCATGTCTTGCAGGGGTTGAATACTTTTGATGATAATGTCTTCCATGTAGTATACCGTTATTCTGTTGCCTTTGTGATGTGCGTTTTTTAAAGGAAACATTATGAAGACAGGAAGATGTTGTTAATACCAGTTAAGGGTGCTATAAAGTTAGGATATATACTGTATCACAACCTATACTATATTTAACAGGTGGTGACTGTCCTCTTCAGATCAACCCACCGAGTGTTGTTGTGGAGTACGGCAGCTCTGTTTCAGTGAATTGTAGCACTGATGTCACACATGATGGGATTGGCTGGGAAGCCCCTGTAGGACCAGTACCCTTGACCAAAGACAAACTGATCACCTGGAGAGTGTCTAACCTGAGACAATGGGACATACAGTCACAGTGCTACATAAACTACAATAGGACTCAATGTTTAACTTTTCTCCCAATCATTATTTACAGTGAGTTTCCATGTGAGTTTTAACTGAAATACAGAATATAATATCTATATTCACTGATGTATTATCAGGTTTTCAAATCTTTTTTCACAGAGACTCCAGATAGTGTCTCCATCAACACAGTGAATCACACAGGACCAATGACTGAGCGATCACAATATGAGCTCCAGTGTGATATTGTGAATGTGGCTCCTAGGAATCTCACTGTGAAATGGTTTAGAGGAGAGACAGAGGTGTATAGTGAGACCTTCAGTGACACCATGAAGACTCCAGTGAATAAAACATCTAAACTTCAGATCACTACAGTCAGAGATGATGATGGAGCTCAGTACAGATGTGAAGCAGAGCTGGAACTAGGAGCAGATGGACCTCAACCTCCTCCTAAAGTGACATCAGAACCCTTAAACATCACTGTATACTGTAGGTGAACGTGATTTCACCAAGTAGGATGTGATCCTGGATCAACATCATTGTTTGATTCTCTGATTAAAATCCAACAAAGTTCATTTAATTTTAATGTATGTGGAGGGCATGTTGATGTGAAGTATGTAGATCTGTATAACATACAAAGTATAGCTGCAAAATGTACGGTATGTAGAAAAGAATGTGTTTTTTTAACAATAAACCACGTGAACTCATTGTATTATACCAAATACACAAAATAACGTTGTTTTTTAGCAATGAAATAGCATGTGCTCTTTAAGACTTGTCACACCATGCGTTGGTGGTGATCTGTGTACCTCAGTGTGAGAACCTCTGGGATAAATACTATCATTGCTTTCTATAAAATACTAGACATTTTAGACCCCCGGATCCAGGATTGGATTTATAAGTTAAAAGCAGCTTCTAATTAAAAAGTAAATACTATAAATGTGTTGCATAAGTGCTTAGAAGTTTCTCTTTGCCTTTCTCAGATCGTCCAAAACACGAGGTGACCAATGAACTCATCAGTACAAATGATGGAGACGTCACTCTGAACTGTATAGTAGCGGCGAATCCACCTGCTATTTACTCCTGGTACTCAGAGCATTGGACAGAGACAAGAAATTCACCAGTGCTCTCATTCTCTACACTGACTCCAGGAAACTACATGTGCACTGCTATAAACACTCTAGGAAAGTCCAGCAAAGTGTTCATCATTACAGGTGAATTATGAAAAGTAAAAAAATAATCATAATGTGTTTACTTCTGTTAGAAGCAGATTACATTATTTTACTGTTCAGCCTTTAACAATTAGGTTGTTAGTGGTTAGTTTTTATAAAGCATTACCCGTAACATACACCAACCTTGAGAGTCACAGGTAATGTTTGTCAGTCACCGTTTTTCAACTCTGTCACTCTTTCTTTATGCTTCATACCATTCCAGCATATATTCATGGTGAGAACTGCTTAATCCATACAAAAGTTGATCCATACAAGTTAATCCTTACACAGGGAAGAGGCAATTTGGTATCTCCAAATCACATTACTTGTGGGAGGACATCAGAGTACCTGGAGTAACATCTGTTGTCACCGAATAGAGTTAGCAGTGATTCAGCATTTAATAAATCATCCATGTATAAAATTATTAATGTTTTTTTTTTTCTTTCACAGGTGGCCTCACTACATTCTGGGCTATTCTTATACTTGTCCTGATGATACTTGTAATATGGTTTACATCTTGTGCAGTATACAGGATGTGTAACTTAACCCAGAATTCTACTTGGTGACCTGAAACTGTAATCTTCTGATCAGGGAGTACACATCAACACTAAATTACTTTAAAAAATGTCATGTACTAGGACTTGGTTGTGTTTTAAAGAATTTCTTTAGACTTGAAAACACTGTATGACATTTGATACTCAGTGTTACATTCCTGTACATCCAAAGGATTTTTCTAGTCTGCAGTGTTTATTCGACTACCTGAAAGATGTTAAACGTTAGATGTCAACCAGCTTCCTTCAGTTAAATGAAACAAAAACTGAAGTTGTAATTTTTGGCCCCGGTGCTTCCACAGAGGTTGTTGCCAATAATCTTGGACCTCTATCTGGTACTTTACACACCTGTATATGTTAAACTTGAGTGTTACTTTTGATTCTGCTTTGACTTTTGATAAACAGATTAATTCTGTGGTCAGGTCTGGTTTTAGTAGTTAAAGAATATAACTAAAATAAAGTATTTCTTATCATTTAAAGATATGGAGTCTGTAATTCATTTTTTTATTTCATCCAGATTAGACTATTGTATTGTTTTACATGTTTTATATTGTTTTGTGTACAACAGGGTTCTCCAACCCTGTTCCTAAAGCTACCTTCCTACATCCTTTAATTCTAACCCTGCTCCAACACAACTTGATGATCTTGTATAGCTGTGTTTACAGTTTTTCTCGGTTGCTTAAACACATTTCTTGAAACTATGCCCCATATTCTCAAAACAGTAAACACAATATCATAACGCCTCACCCAATACTCCAAACATCATATTTTCTGGTCAAAATGAAGCTCTACACTCAAAACAATTCACTCTTACTGAAAAAACAACATTTTCTTTCAGACAACACACACAAGCTTTCAAAAACACACACACTGCAACAAAGTATTACACACTGGTGCAATAAATTCAAAACAATATATACAAAACTGGTAAATTGCTTGTGGTTCTCCTGCTCAAAAACCTTTTCACATGACCACAAAAGACACAATCAATGTTTGCATTAGCACATTTTTATTCATTCATGTGCTACACAGCACAACTGTAAAAAAAAACAATCCGCCTCAACATCCCGTCTTTGTTCTGGGTCAGGCCAGAAAATCTCATCCACATCACAGGGTATATTGGTCCTAGCCAAACAGTGAGGGTAAATCCTCTTGCATGATCCACCGCTGGCATTCATCTACTGATATGTCGATCTGTATGGAAGACAATTTGATGCATTTCTTTATTCCAGTAGCACAGTCCAACAGTTTATGCACACGTTCGTAAGTTACTGTACGTACATCTATCTGTTTCCCTCCCTGAAGGCTCTGAAGATGGAGGCAACAGTGAAGGCTTTACTCATTGCTCAGCTTCCCTCATGGTCATACCATGGACAAGGACATGGTCAGCTAAAGTGGCTTGAATTTCATCTGAGACTGCTTGTCACCTTACCCTTCGTCTCCCTCCTCCTCTTTCACCACGTCCTCCTACTCTTCTTTCTCCCCCTTCATCATGTCCTCTCCCTTCTCCATGTTCTCCTCCTTTCCCTCCTCTTCTGCCTCCTCCTTCTCCATTTCTTCATTTCTCTGTGGATCCATTGTTCCAAAGCTCAGTGAACTGATTCAGGCCCTTTTATTTATCTATTGAAGGATCTGATTGATGTGTATTACATTTTGACTCTTAGTGTTTCCAGCTTGGTAATTGTTTGCTATTTGAGCTTAACCTGTGCTGACTTGAGTGAACAGTATTGAATGCTAGTGCTTTCCATATGACCAGATGGTGTAAGCATGTAGGGATTTGTGTGTAGAGTTTTGAAGTAACAGTTCACCAAATTTGACTCATGTGTTAAAGCAAGGGAGTAGTGTTTATAGTTCAGCAAAATGATTGTGCTTCTTGAAAAATGGCGTTGTGGTTTTGAAATCTTAGTTCAAAAGCCTGCTTATAGTGTTTAAGCAATCGAGAAAAACTGTAATATGTTTCTCTGAAGTTTATATAAATGAACACGAGGATTAATGCACTGCACGAGACAGAGAACAATGCGTATTCACTATCATACACAATAAGTAAATATGTTGTTTAATGTTTCTCTGAAGTTTCAAATGAATAAAAGGAGTCACAAGATAGAGAGTGAGTGACTGACAGAAACGCGAATGTGTTCAATATGTGTACACAATAAACTTAAACATGTCATTTGATCTGTTTCTCTAAAGTTTAAGCATTAAATGTGTTGATTTATTACAGATCATTTAAATGTGCTTGTGTGGTTTGGTCAAAAAGTAAACTTCTGAGAGTTTGTGGAAGTGTATTTTATTGTAACATGCTGAAAATCATTGTGCCTGTTTAAAACACTGGCAGCATGAGACCTAAAAGTCTTTATTTTTATTCCACAATGTGTCCCCATCTGCTGATAAACATGTATTTAATATGCATAAAACAGATGATTGCCTTTTTAAACTTGTTCAAATATATAATGCTGAACATAACTTACTTACTCCTTTTGTGATAAAATCTCCCTCTCTTCCCTCTCTTGTCTACAACAATAGCGCTTGAGACTCCGCCCACCTGAGCAGCTCATTTGGATTTAAAGGGATACACAAAAAAACGGTGCATTTTTGCTCAGACCCATAAAGTGCCTATTTTAACATGCCACAATAAATTGCCTATATGGTATTTTGAGCTAAAATATCACAAATGTACTGTGGGGACATACAAAGATTTATTTAATATCTTAAAAACGTCTTGTGGAATGTCCCCTTTAAGAGTGTTATTCTGAACTAATATACTCTCTACATCCTGAAGTGAATATACATCACCTTAATTATGCCACTTAATTAATTAATTATAATATTTGTGTTTTACCACTAGCAGATGCCACTTAATAGGGTCCTTTATATGGTAAATGGTAAATGGACTGCATTTATATAGCGCTTTTAACAGACCTATGGCCATCCAAAGCGCTTTACAATTAGCCTCACATTCACCCATTCACTCCCACATTCATACACCGACGGCGGTGTCAGCCATGCAAGGCACCAGCCAGCTCGTCGGGAGCAGCTGGGGGGTTAGGTGTTTTGCTCAAGGACACCTCGACACTTGGTCCGGTGGAGCCGGGGATTGAACCACCAACCTTCCGGTTTGTAGACAACCTACATGAACCACTAGGCCACTGCCGAACTTTTTTTCTATTTTCATATCCTTTAAAAAAGTGTGAAAATAGAAAATTATAAGTTGTTAAACGCATCAAACAGGTATTAGGTCAAACAAATATACAGGTTAGAATAACGAGATAAGGACTGTTCTGTCAGTCATTAATGTTTATGTACTATTTTGAAATAGTTTTGCAGATTTTAAAGTGTCATTACAATTTGTAGTGTAATATTTAAATACAGTAATACAGTTCATTGAGGAAAAGTCAGTTCAAACTGTCAATATAGTTTTTAAACAATCAGAAAGTAATTAGAAACGTGTTTTGTAGTGGTGTTAATCTATTAATAAATGCAATGAAAGGATATTAACATCTTCTGTTATTTCTTAGTTGTTATTGATTTACTTTAGATTTATGTTAATGTTTTTCATTATTTATGTTATAGTGAAATGAACTTATTAACAACAATTTCGTAAATAGAGCAACGCCCCTCTTATCCCGTCTGGAGGTGATTGTCACTGTGGAGTGTCATGTTTGATAAGGCCTTTATCTCTCAGCAAACTTAAGACAGCCACATAATAACTTGAATCCCTCTAGAAACATGTTTGTTATTTCTTAGTTGTTATTGATTTATTTGTTTGTGCTAAAGTTTAAAGGGATAGTTCGGCCAAAAACGATATTAAACCCATGATTTACTCACCCCCAAGCTGTCCGAGTTGAATATGTCCATTGTTTTTCAGACAAACACATTTTCGGATATTTTAGAAAATATTTTAGATCTTTCTGTTCATTAAATGTAATGTCACGGGGTCCAGCAATAGTCCACGACCTTCAAGTCCAAAAAAGTGCGTCCATCCTTCACAAATTAAATCCAAACGGCTCCAGGATGATAAACAAAGGTGTTCTGTGGGTAATCCGTGCGGTGTTGTTGTAGAAAAATCCATATTTAAAATGTTATTAACGTTATAAACTACCTTCCGGTAGCGCCGCCATCTTAGACTCAGGAGAGAGTATTAGCGTAGTGTACGCACTTTTCTTAGTGACGTATGACAAATTCGGAGGGCGGGGGCACAGAGCAGCAGCAGAGAAACTCTGTACGCTGCGTAAGCTCTCATCCTGAATGCGGATCACTCCAAGATGGCGGCGCTACCGGAAGGTAGTTTATAACGTTAATAACATTTTAAATATGGATATTTCTACAACAACACCGCACGGATTACCCACAGAAGACCTTTGTTTATCATCCTGGAGCCGTTTGGATTTAATTTGTGAAGGATGGACGCACTTTTTTGGACTTGAAGGTCGTGGACTATTGCTGGACCCCGTGACATTACATTTAATGAACAGAAAGATCTAAAATATTTTCTAAAATATCCGAAAATGTGTTTGTCTGAAAAACGATGGACATATGCAACTCGGACAGCTTGGGGGTGAGTAAATCATGGGTTTAATATCGTTTTTGGCCGAACTATCCCTTTAAAGGGGCGGTGAATTTGTCGATTTTATTGTTTTATACTGTTGCCTGATGTCTACTTCTGATGTCCGCGTGGTTTTTACATTCAAAAACATCAAAAAGAATAAGTAGTAGGCTATTTTGTAACATAGATTAGTGGCTGTCTGGAGAAATGGTTCGTTTGAAGGGGCGGGCCGCATTGAAGACCTGGACGTAAACACCCACTGCTATGATTGGACGGCTTCATTCCCCGTCATTACATGTGGGGAAATGTTTTAAAAACATTAATGTGATAAAAATAGCAGCCGAACACATATATGTTTGAGCCACAAAAGATTCTGGGTGCTAAATATGATACACATAAATGACAATACGTATATTAAAGTAGAAACAAAACTCGACGTGACTAAATTACCGTATACAACACAGTAAGCGCGCATCAGAATCTAAACTGCGGCTAATAAATCCTTATCAATAACTTTGTATAATTCGATTGTGCTTGTGAGGTTGCTTTTACATTCACGTAATGTTAAATACCACAGTTATATGATAAAAAATAAGCTTAATTGAGTGTTTGACCTTTCAAACGTAACTCGCCTAAATTACCGTAAACAACACAGTAAACGGGCATCCGAATCTAAACTGCGGCTGATAAATCCTTCTTTATAAATAACACTGTATATTTCTACCGTTAAATTACAGTCGTGTTGTTAAGTGGTGTATCTTTATTAATCGTTTAATGTTTTTAGTACATTAAAACAGTCAAACATACGTGTTTAGACACGGATGTTACAACAGACATATCAAGCGATCTCTTCTAACAAAGCAATAGTGAAACGCAGTAACTTAAATAAAGTAAAATGTCTTACTGTGTATAATGCTGTGTCATTGTTGTCAGATCCAATATAAGTGGTGCTTTTAATCACAGTCTCTCTGCAAATCCAGCATCGACTTCTTTCCAAATAAATCCGTGTACACAAAGTTAACAAACACTCCCCACACGAGCTGGAACTTCTTAAAAAGCAAACTTTTTCCAGGCATTTAATGTTATGTTCCAAGCCTCCGAATTAAAGTATTTAGCTTCTGTGTTGTTCCCACGCGGTTCTTCAACAACCGAAAATGCGTTTCCAGTCTATCATAACAGATCACCGCGTCAAAATAAAAGTCTCTCAGAAAAAATGTATTTAAAAGTCATTTTGGTTACATTTGTCAATCTTTAAAGACATATTTACTTGTTGAGACACACGTGTGTCACGCGAAGCTGTGGGCGGGACTTCAAAAGTGGTCCTTGTATTTGGCTATGGGGCGGTGCTTCAATTCTACTTTGACGTCATAGATTTCCGAATTCCACACTGGCTTGTTTTACTGGCTTGGTGCCAAAAACGGTTATATTTCAGTAGCACGGACGTTTTCAATTCTGAAACTTGCAGGATGTTCATTTAAGTATGATGACCTCTTATATAACAAATTATCAAGTTAAAATTGAGTATTTGATTCACCGCTCCTTTAAACCGTTTTTCTTTAAAAATTAACATTTTCTGTAAACGGGATTTTACAATGCAGGCACGAGCTCTGGTTTATACAGCATCCTTCCGGATTAAAGAAAGAAGACAACAAACGTTTAAAATAACGCTGTGTCACTTTTTTATCAGTTTTCTGTATCTCTCATGGGTCTTACAAGTCGAGGGTAAGTATTTAAGCATTATTATTATTATTACCGTCATTAGTGTTATTATTATGATAAGTTACTACACAATGAGAATATTCATATATATAAACTTTCAGAGAACAAAATGCATCAGAAGCATCAGTAAACTATTATCCGCTTGTTAAGTCATGAGGTAAGGAATACTGTTTCCAGATCCAAGCCTCCACTGATTCAATAAAGCAGTGGTTCTCAAACTGGGGTCCGTAAAATAGTGCAGGGGCCCCCAGTTTTATTACATTTTATAAAAATACATTCATTTATTATACATTTAGTGTAATTAAACCTCAGAATAATAAGGCTACTAGCCAACAGCACTACATTGTATAATTTCATATGTTTTGTACATTCACATTTTTTGAATGTTTTATGTCATAAATTTTCTATGGGGGGGGGGCGCACGAAGGGATGCACTGTACACAAAGGGAGGTGCACGCCGAAAAGTTTGAGAACCACTGCAATAGAGGATACTATTTAAACAGCCGTTATACATATTACACAATTATTATTTATATTACACATGTACATTGCAGTCTCCAGGGTAATGACATCACAAACAACATATTGAATAATACGTAAAAAATATATGTCCATGAGTCCATGTCTGGTCATCTCGGATTTTGTCCTAAAAATTAGGATCTGGTGTTTTTAGTGGTTTTGCATTATGAAATGAGTACATAGACTGATTTTTTTTATTATTTCCCTATGGAATTTGAGATCGGTTGGACCCAGAAGCGTTGCAGGGTCAGACTTAACAAGCGGATAGAAGGCTTATTAATACACATTTCAATGATTTTGAGAATGTAAAGATGTTGAAAAAAGTTGTTGAGGAACTTTTGTGTCTTTCTGTAGTCATAATCAAAACATTTTTTGAGCTTTTTTGACCATTTTTGCCACTCTATTGTATCACATGTATGGACTAAATGTATGCATGTGTGTTACAGAACAAGCTCATTCCATTTTGAGTGTTTTAAAGGCTTAATTCTGTTTTAACACAATTTTGTACCACACCATACAAATAGGGGTTGAATACTCTTCCTGTATACATAATGCTTCATTCAAAAAATGCACATTACATTATATATTATATTCATTTCTTTACTGTAACTTAAAAAAATGTACACTGTGAAATAATAATTTGATGATAATTTCTTATGTGTAGTATTTGAGTACCGTTATTCTGTTGCCTTTGTGTTGTAAGTTTTTTGAAGGAAACATTATGATGACAGGAAGACGCATGTTAATACCAGATAAGGGTGCTGTAAGTAAGCAATAAGGTATGAGAGGCTGTGCTTTATCGTGAATAAGTAACGACTGTAGGGCGTTGTTAGGCACCACCCAAAGCGGAGTGCCTGCAACCCCTTTAGCCGTTACTTATTCACAATACAGCACTTGCCTCGAGTACCTTATTGCTTTTATAAAACGGTTACCACACAATATTAAAGTAAAAAAAAGTTATTAGTGCAACTTTCATGAAGTTAAATCAATAAAAGCATTTGATCTCAAACTGATACATGTGGTTGCTAAGGGTGTTGCTAAGGGCGCAGTGATAAACAGAACCGATGGGTGAAGCGGTCATAGCCGTGTTTTATCGTGAATAAAGCACAGCCATTGACCAATCAGAATCAAGGATTGGAACTAACTGTTTTATAAAGTTATATACTGTATCACGACTACTATATTTAACAGGTTTTGGCTGTCCTCTCAAGCTTAAAGTGCGTCTTGCAGGTTAACCACCACTGTCGATTAATGGGTACATAAATCACTCAAGATATGTGTATAATTTTTAAAATGTCTCAAAAATGGTCTTAAAGACCACTTTTTTTACGTTTTTGGTATTAACGGTTTTTTTACGCAATTCTGCGATGACGTCACGTTGGGGAGAAGTGAAGAAAGCCTCAGCCAGAGCCATAGAGATAGATGAGACATTTATTGCTGTTTAATACTTACGTATACAATTTGGAAATCATATATACATCGTAGGAAATATATAATGTGTTATACTGCAAAGTTACCATGATAATTATTATTTATGATATCTGTGGAGATAAATAAAACTACGCAAATCTGCTGATTTGATCCATTCATGTCCTGACCACCAGGCTAGAGATTTTTAAACATCCTTAATCCACACTTACTAGTCTATCAAATAATATCTCAAATATATTGTTTTGTGAAATAAAAGAATGCTTTGTTATATTGTTTATGCGATAACGAATCACACGATCATTTTATACGCAGCAGTCAGCAGCTGCAGCACACTCGGATCCGACCGCATACATACTGTAATAAACAGGCGTTCGGCGGCTTTTTACATCACGACAGACTATGTCATTTGAGGAGGAACCGCTCATTGATCACCGTATTTTTATAAATCCTGTACATGTTTGGACCTGCCGAACAGGTTGAGCACTTTCATATACTTTGTTGAGCAGAGAGGCTGCACTTTGACCAGCGGGCTGCGGGAACCGGCGCCCATCACGCCGCCAGACGGTGTTGTTAACTCGAAACGTATAACTATTATCAGATCGACCCACCGGGAAAGTCCCGACATTGCCATTCCGCTACTGGCTGTAAAGCGAGTGCGTTTGGGTCGCTGGTCCCCGCGAACAGATGTGACGTGCCTCACTCACCTTCCTGGATTAGAGACATGCTGCCAAAACCGTTTGTGCTGAAGATCGCATAAAGTTACACCCATTTCAGGCAGGATTATGGACCCCCTCAAGCCAGCATGCATGAGTATGTTAATTGTTTGTTTACTTTCTACACGAAGATATGCTAACGTTATGCTATCTGGCTGTCTGCCTATCTCTCTATACTAGCCTATCCATCTGTCTGTCTGTCTGTCTGTCTGTCTATCTGTCTGTCCGTCTATCTATCTATCTATCTATCTATCTATCTATCTATCTATCTATCTATCTATCTATCTATCTATCTATCTATCTATCTATCTTTAATCTGCGCTATCAGAACTGTACTTTACTCGTCTTTCTATAGTCATTCTCAATGCTCTCAATGCGGCTTTGATAAATTCTCCCCAGCGTGACGTCATACAGTGCGTTGTGGGGGAAAGGAGAATCATTGCAAACCGCTGTACTTTTTCATACTTTTTCGGGTTTTGTGATACCCAACAACATAAAATACAATGGATAACAGTTTAAATGTTTATTATCAACAAGCAAATTGCACAAATTCGTTGAAAAATTTTACCTGCAAATCGCCCTTTAACCCATCGAGTGTTGTTGTGGAGTACGGCAGCTCTGTTTCAGTGGAATGTAGCACTAATGAAACACATGATGGGATGGGCTGGGAAGCCACTGTAGGACCAGTACCCATGACCACCACAGACAAACTGATCACCTGGAGAGTGTCTAACCTGAGACGATGGGAAATAAAGCCACAGTGCTACATAAACTACAAAAGGAATCTATGTTCAACTTTACTCCTACTCACAATTTATAGTGAGTTTCCATGTGAGTTTTATCTGAAATACAGAATATAATATCTACATTCATTGATGTAATATTAGGTTTTTAAATCTTCTTTCACAGAGACTCCAGATAGTGTTTCCATCAGCACAGTGGATCACACAGGACCAATGACTAACGGCACACAGTATGAGCTCCAGTGTGATATTGTGAATGTGGCTCCTCTTAAGAGTCTCATTGTGAAATGGTTTAAACGAGAGACAGAGGTGAAAACTGAGACCTTCACTGACACCATCAAGACTCCAGTGAATGTAAAATCTACACTTCAGATCACTCCAAACAGAGATGATGTAAGAGCTCAGTACAGATGTGAAGCAGAGCTGAATCTGGGAGCAAAAGGACCTCAACCTCCTCCTAGAATGACATCAGAACCTCTCAACATAGGTCAGCATGATTTCACCAAGTAGGATATGATCCTGGATCAACACAATTGTTGCAGGATTAGGATTAGAATTAGGGTATATGTTAGATTTAGGTTTCTTTTTCGTTTAATGGGTAGCACCAACGTTAATGTTGCATTATATTTAGGAGATCATCTTAACTTAGTTAGGAGGAGTCTCCCGTTGTGTTTTGTTTCTACCAGTCAGACTGCTTCTGCTTGCATTGTAATGACTCAGTAGAGTTAACCATGTGTGGCTTAGGCTATAAAAGCAGTGATTTAGCATTTAATAAATCATCCATGTATAAAATTATTAATGTTTTTTTTTCTTTCACAGGTGGCCTCACTACATTCTGGGCTATTCTTATACTTGTCCTGATGATACTTGTTATATGGTTTACATCTTGTGCAGTATACAGGATGTGTAACTTAACCCAGAATTCTGTTTACTTGGTGACTTGAAACTGGGATCTTCTGATCAGGGAGTACACATCAACACTAAATTTGGTTGTGTTTTAAAGAATTTCTTTAGACTTGAAAACACTGTATGACATTTGATACTCAGTGTTACATTCCTGTACATCCAAAGGATGTTTCTAGTCTGCAGTGTTTATTTGACTACCTGAAAGATGTTAAACGTTAGATGTCAACCAGCTTCCTTCAGTTAAATGAAACAAAAACTAAAGTTTAAATGTTTGGCCCCGGTGCTTCCACAGAGGTTGTTGCCAATAATCTTGGACCTCTATCTGGTACTTTACACACCTGTATATGTTAAACTTGAGTGTTACTTTTGATTCTGCTTTGACTTTTGATAAACAGATTAATTCTGTGGTCAAGTCTGGTTTTAGTAGTTAAAGAATATAACTAAAATAAAGTATTTTTTTATCATTTAAAGATATGGAGTCTGTAATTCATGCTTTTATTTCATCCAGATTAAACTATTGTATTGTTTTGTACTTGTTTTATATTATTTTGTGTACACCAGGGTTCTTCAACCCACCTGCTTGTTATTTTTAACAACTTGATGAGCTTGTATAGCTGTGTTTTATTGAAGCTGGTGCTTGTAGCTCTCCAGGAGCAGGGTTGGAGACCTCTGATCTGATCTACGCTGACTGTTTGTGTTTATTTACTGACTCTGATTGTGTTCATAAATGTTGCAATGCATACAAAAAAAACCCTAAAATAAACATTAATTAAACATTTACTTCATGCTGACTGTGTTTGCATTCTCAATATGAAACTACCTACAATTGTATTAAATTTGGCAAAAGAAAATATTTAATTTCTCTTTTGGTTTTTGTACTATTTTGTAATTTTTTGATGGATGAGCTAAAACAATTTCAGTCATAGTTTTTTTTCTTTTGGCTCACTATTTAATATAACTGAACAGCCAAAACTGTAAAAAAAGCTCATTCAAATTCATGAGGCAAAGTTTAGGTTAGATTCGGGCACTTTTGTAAAATATTTGCATAATGTCTGCCTAAACAAGAGGCTGTGCATCTCGATTACTACCATTACTAAAATATGCTTGTAAAAAACACAATGTATTATTTGTGTATTTTGTGCTCCACAGAGCTGTAAGGTTGCTTTACAGAAGTCTATTTAAGCCATAAGCAATGCAACAATTTCAAACAATAAAAAATTGTAAGTGTGCAAAATTGCCATTGCCTATTTTCACGTTGGTGTTTTATGATAAATGAATGAAAACTGCGACCCCAGCTGGTCAAGGAAGGTACTTCTTACATAATACATAAACAGAACAGTACAATAAAAAAAGCATACGACTGTAATAAATATTGTAATATTTTGCAAGACTTCTCGAGCCATATGTAAGTGTGTGTAAGAAACAAACAGACATGTGTTTATTGACAACATTACCGAGGACCCTGATGATAAAGGTCACGGCTTGGTTATGTGGAGCTTATGCGTGCCCAGTTCAAAGAAGTGACCACAACTGAGAGGCCACTAACCCACTTTTTTTTTACCTCAATTCCCCCCCAATTGTCCACAACATTTGAGGCCCCCCACTCATTATTTCAAGTTTGGAATAACAAAAAAATAAAATAAATAAACATTACTTTTTAAGTGTTTATCTTATTTAAAATAATTTTAAATCATATTGAGGCCATCTAGATGGCACTAGACCCCTGGCTTAGATGTTTGTTTCATTAACTTTTTGTAAAAATTACCGCAAAACCAAATATCTAAGCACATTTCAAACAAGTTACATTTATGTATCGTGAAAGATATTTTACTCCTAAAGTATAATTTTAAATCAAACTGGAAATTCAGCAGTTTCTAAATAGAGTAAATTAATAAAATACTGTTGAAGATCTTGGTTAAAAAGTAGAAACTAATGTGCTTTTTATTATACATTTTATTAGCTGTCTTTGCTCACATTTAGTAAGGGTGTCAATATTTTTGTCCACAACTGTATATGTTCATGTATGTATGTTTATATATAAAAACACCCATATCAGGAACCAAATGCAAAACCGGATACCAAGGTTAGATATGCTGTGACTCAAATTAAATTAATTATCTCCGGGTCAAAACAAATGTCTATTCCACTCTAAAAAACACACACAAGTAAACATTTTCCAATATATATACAATATTTATTTATAAACACATCAATTAGGAAATGATAAACCATCACATAATCCACAAATATTGTGGAGGCAGTATAAAGACGGAGGAGATGATCTGTGAGAAACATGAGAAAAACATTGTTGCTGTATATAATAAAATAGGAATTCATAATAAAACAAACAAATGTTTAAGTGCTGCTGACCCTCTCTGAATCAAAATTCAATGTTCAGAGGTTAAGGCCACATGTAGAAATACTTCTGGACAAGACATTCTTCCTATTCCTGTTGCCAATTCATTTTAGGGCACTACTGCGAACCAGTAAGAAATCAATCATTACAAAACTAGCCAGAAAATCATTGTAGTAATTCTCTCCATTAAGTCACTGTAGTATACGGTGCAACATGTTGTAAAAGATTAGCCATTAATCGACTGCTGAAAATATGATTCAGTAACACATTCTTTGGTCTGAGGTTTTCCTTGAATATGCTACATAATTACATATCATCTTGCGCCCATGTTTTTGGTAATCTGCAAAAAATATAACCGTAAGAGTCTCCGATCTCCCGTATCTTCAGAAGAGCGAGCGTAAGCCGCTCCATCATCAGTGCTGCCATGAATCTCCCATTTTCACCTGATCTGTGCTCTCGGCACAATGTTTTACATCCACTGCCCAAAATCATCCAAGAGGAAGGACCATCCTCCTGTTCCTGTACGGTGTGATGGTTAGCTAAACAGTCTTTATCTTTCAGCCTCCATGACAATGCTGGCATGCTCGGAGGAGGCTTGTTGAGTTACAGCTGCTGGCCAGCCTGGCGATGTCGTCTGTGCAGGGAGCTGACCTGAGATCCATCTTCCCTGGTGTCCAGGCGTCGCTGGAGGGCTCATAGCCCAGCTGACGTGAGGAGCCGGTGACGTAGCCATTGAAGCAATAGGACTACCGTTGCTAAAGCTTTCGGAGGCTTTTAGGCGGGAAAACATGGCTAAGGCGTCTGGGAAGTTGGGGGGCGTCGCTGGTGTGTTGGCTGGAGTGCACATCTGGAGTTGAAACAAAGAGGATCAAATTAAAAAAAAAATTGTAATGCAAACAGGTTGCAAAAACAGACAGTGACTCTCAGAATTGAAAACTGTCTGAGGGGTTGTTTACACAACAATCTTCAAGCAAAAACTGGGTTTTTCGACAACGTTTTCATGTGTATGTGAATTTTTTTTAAACCCAAGGCAAAATTTAGTTTTTTACTACACTGTCGTCATATCAATGAGTCAATGTCAATTCGTTTAAATCAGTGGTTCCCAAACATTTATTTTGTGACCACTCAAATGGGTATAATCTATAACAAGACCCACCAAAATACTTTTAAATGAAAATATTAGAAAACACATCTTTTAAAAGTTAGTATTTTTTAATTTTCTTGTCATTTACATAATAAAATGTAAGTTTTAATTAAAATATCAAAAAATGTTTTTTTTTTTTATTTATGGTATATGCAAGGGACAACCTTCCAGTCTCTGTCGTGAAGCCAACACGGAGGTGACTTAAAATGCAATACACCAACTGGCCACTAGGGACTGGCTCCAAAAGGGAGTCATCCCATGTTAAAATGCCAAACTTTAAATGTTTATAGCCTGGTACAAAATTGTTTTTGGTCTATATGGCTAATTTTGCCCTTCATGACAACTGTGAGGGGTTGAATTTTTTTTGTAATTCATCCGTTTAAACTATATTAAGCCTTAAAGTTTTGCATAATTAAGGGCGTGGCCACTTGAGTGATGGGTGAACTGCCACTGCTGTCATTACTGTCTAGCTAGGCAGTCACGGACACTGCGTCCATATATTCAACAGTATATTGGTACATCTTATTAAAATCATTGTCATTGCTAGTCATTAACACTAAACTGTTTTTGTGTCATTCACCACAAGATTAAAGCAACTTTGTGCAACCCACTTTATACCACTGTGCAACCCAAAAGTGGGTCCCGACCCACAGTTTGAAAACCCCTGGTTTAAACAAACAAGCCATTTGTGTTGGTAGTGTCAAAGAGCTATTGTTTATATCATTTACAATGTAGTCTCTGTATATTTATCTGTATACATATATTGTTAATCTTCTACTCATGTAGCATCTAGATGAGTAATACTGTCAAGTAAACACCAACAAGACACTGAGGAAGTAGCCTGAATGTTGGTGGTGATATAACTAAAGTTGTAGACCTTTGGACACACAGGATTGGCTACAATAATGATTGGCTACTTCTGCTAAATAAACTTCAAACCTGATGCACTGACATTAATGTTGCTCTAGCAACGTTCAGTCTCTCAGAGCATAGTGCTAAAAGATAATCAGGGGAAAACAACACCCTTGACTTCACAACATTGTGTTTTTGTGCTTTTGTTAAAAACAAACTAGAATGTGAATGTTGTGTTTATCTCGTAACCTGAAATTTGTAATTGTATACAAATAAGATATGATGAACTAAGACTATAGGCCATATCATTTAATTATTATTAAGCTACTCATTAATTTATTTGGAAAGTAGCTTAAAGCACTGAAAATATACATTTTTTGTATATTGTTATACACTACGAATATACCAATTAAAAGGAATAGTTAACTTCTACTTAATCAGTACCTACTTCAGTGCACTTGAAAAACATATACGAAATACCCATAAAAGTATTGAAATAAATTGTGTCTCAAAATAGCACAGATTAATCTTAGAAACACACACAAGACTAATTTGTTGTATACTTAGTGCATAAAATAGTACATATAAATAAAGTACATTTAGTGCACCTTTCACCTGGATAAGGTTATTCCTATGGCCAGCAGTATAGTCAATCAATACTTTGGCAATCAAGTGTGTACTCAACTCCTTCCGGTAACTAAGTTTTACACTACTTCAGTCAAATTTAAGGGTGCTTTCCATGGGTTAACAAAACTCGACTCACTTTGCACGTGACCGGTAGTTTTACTATTTCTAAGTAATTTCTGTAACTGATATTATTTACGTAACAAAAATGTTTATAAAACAAATCAATTTAAAAGCACCGAGCATTTCTATTGGCTACACTGTGTTAAACTTGTGAATGTAAGACCGTGTAATGTTTTAAGAGTCCTGTAAACAGCTCCGTGTCAAACTCGTGTTTCTCTTTTTCCTGGAATCACCCTCCCCCACAACTTTGGACACGTTTGCAAAAACGCAACTCCATGAATCCAGTTTATACACGTATTAAAAATAAAAACATTTATTGAATGCCCAATGGGATCACTTTTCCGCTTTATACTATAAAGTTGAGAATCTTACAAGCCATAATTGTAGCCCGTGCGAGAAACATGACAGGCTGTGTTTATTTTTGTCTGACTCGTGGTTTCAACATGGCGGAAGTCATCATAACAGACATTGAAACTATTAATAAAACAATACAAAAAACAGAATAAAAATTATTATACTCACCATCTGATGGCTGTAAGGAATATTGGCTTCTTGGAAAAATGTACTGAGCGCAGTCTGCAACATTATAAAAAAGGCATCAGTTGTTTGATTAAAGATTAAATATGCATTTACTTTTAAGGGCATCAATCATAACTTAATAACCGTAATATTTTACTGAAAATATTGAAACCAACGTTTTAAATCTTAATGTTTTAATGAAACATCCAAATATTATGTTATGGATCCTGCCTTGCATGATTATAAAGTAAGTTACACAATAGGTATCATATAAACTAACAGTTAATTGTAATGATTTGTGTTTTTTTTTCTCTTATTCTACATCTAAATACTGAAGTTTAGTTGTATATGAATCAATGTGTTTTCACAAACATAACATAACATAACTTACCTCAAACTGCCAATGTGAAGCTTGTAAAAGCTGCTTTGCTTGATCTGCCGCACATCCGGCTGTAAGAACAAACTGATTTATCATAACCTGATGTCTTAGTTCCTCCATATTCCGTCGAGAAAACTAACAATTGCGTTAGTTCAAAGTTTCAGCTATCAGCCCTTAAACACGACGATCCAAACATCAACTTTTCGGTTGTAACCCAAATAATGTTGTGGCTGAATGAACTCGTTGACTTGTTCTTAGCGCCCTCTGTTGGACGACAGTAGTGCAGATGAATCAAAGAGTATGAATCAGAATTCTCAGAATTCTGGGATTTGTAGGCATGTATGATATAGCATACTACCTAGATAACAAATGCTGTCGTTTATAACAGAGACTACAGTTGCAAAGTCTTTAGATACCTCTGAATTTATTTAATTATTGCATTGTTTCATACAGTTCCGGTTTTTGTCTTACTTTATTTACTCATTTATCAATTTATTATCTATTTTATGTATCTATTCTTATCTATTTTATTTATCTATTCTTAGTGTAAATATTATTATTATTATTATTATTATATATAATATTATTATATTATATTACTATTATTATTCTGTTTATATTTTTTTTATTTGTTATGTGAATTGTGTCACTTCATAAATATTATTTCTTTTAACGAAGCGTGTTTGGCAGGACCAGTGTCACTTAGCGCTTTAGCCAATGGCAAAAAGCTTGCGTTCACCTGATTGGATGAGAGCACGGCGAGTTTAGCCAATCGCGTCGCAATATTCTGCAACCATTAGGGGTCGCCTCTTTACAACAATTTACTTGTGTGTTTTGTTTTCACATTCATAAAGGGACTGTTGTTGTTATTATTATCTTTTGTTGACGAAGAACGATACAATTGATCACATGACGCCGAATACACGTTCTGCATATCAGAATTGAGATTATGTGTTGATGTAACTGTTCACATTTTGTTTGATTTACTGGACGACATAAACATCTAGCTAGTTGCTGCTAGCTAGCTAGCTAGCCAGTTAGGCAGCGATCGAGCTAAACGTCAAACAGACGAGTGGACTGTAAAAATCTCATCTGAACTGACTCCGAAGGTAAAACACATGTCATGTTAAATTGAATAATCTGTCGGATCGGGATCGTTGCTGTTGTGAAGCGGCGCGAGTTAGTTGAGTTGGGACAGCCGCCGCCGCTGGCCGTGTCGTCAGGTGTCATTCTCTAACTACTAACGTTACGTTAGTTTGTTGTGATCGATTTGATTTTGAGAAAATGGGTTCAATACTTAGTCGAAGGATCGCAGGTGTTGAGGATATCGACATCCAGGCCAATTCTGCTTATAGATATCCTCCGAAATCAGGTATGATACAAGTGTGGCTGGCTAATTATCTTCCTGTATGGTGGTTTATGTTACTCTGACATTATGATTAGTTACAATGTACATCAATCATATTTCAGGTTTATTAACTTCATTGGCTTAAATGTAGGTCCTGAAAAATGACACCAGACAGCCCACATGAAAAAATACTGTAGTATGCTTTATTTTTTACTGTAGTAAGTTGTGAAACTCTTTAATATTGTATTGTTTTAACCTTACTATAGTAAATTATAGTGTATTACAGTATTTACTCAAGTTTGTCATTTACTTTAAGAACTAATGATGTATCAACAGTGTAGTAGTTACTATAATGTATAGCAGACTGTAGTAAATATTAAAGTATACTACTGCATTTTTTCATGCTGTAGTTAAGGAAAATAACTGATGTACGGTTGTCTAACATCTATCTTATAAGGTAAAATAATGCATTGCGATCAGTCTATTACAGGAAACATGTAGGCAACATGCAACTGTCTATTTTATGACAGATGTGGTTTTGAATGAAAGATAAGTCTGAGATGCTCAGTATACTATCAAATTATAATGAATATAAGGTTTGACATAATCAATGCAATGCATTTGTTTAATTGAGATATTTTCTTTTCCAAAGGAAACTATTTTGCCAGCCACTTTTTCATGGGGGGAGAGAAGTTTGACACCCCTCATCCAGAGGGATATCTCTTTGGGGAGAACATGGATCTCAACTTCCTTGGCAACCGTCCAGTGCAGGTATTTACAAATACACTAATATATCTCTATCTGTATTTTATTCTATTGTCAACTTTGGCACCGCTGTATTGCAGCTCTTTTAATGTTAATGTTACCTTATGATAAATCGCTTATGCTATACTACCTCTGTCTTGTCAATTGTTTTGTATTAAATGGATATAAAGGTGTCTCTGAATATAAAGGTGAAATATAATGGTGTCTCTTTATTTTATACCTGCTGTAGTTTCCATACGTTACCCCAGCACCCCATGAGCCAGTCAAGACATTGAGAAGTCTTGTCAACATCAGAAAAGACTCATTACGATTGGTCAGGTACTGAAATGCACACCAAAATTCAGCATTAAACCAAATCAAGTAGCACTCGATAACTTTAGTTTGGATGTTGCTACGTTCAGTCACTTGTTTTACATGATTAATTCATTGACTTATTCATTTGAATATCGTGTGATTTTCCTTTTTTTTACTGTGTGATATGTAGATACAAAGATGACGCTGATAGTCCTACTGATGAAGGGGGAAAACCGAGGGCCATGTATGGAGTAGAGTTCACATTCGATTCAGATGCTCGAGTGGCCATAACCATCTACTGTCAGGCTTTTGAGGAGTTTTCTAATGGGATGGCAATGTAAGGATGTGTAACAATAGAAATCTGCAGTTATTTGCACTTATTTGTGGAAACATTTGAGACTTAAACTAGATAAGCAAGCTTTTATGTAGACTAACAGTTGATATTTCATCTTAAGATACAGCCCTAAAAGCTCTGCATTGGTCTCTGAGACTGTATATTACAAGAGAGGAGTAAGCCAGCAGTTTACCCTCCCATCCTTCAAGATTGATTTCTCTGAATGGAAGGAAGAAGATGTGAGTACCATCAATCTAGTTTACTGCCATCACTCTTCCTCTCCCTGCAGGCTTCTAATTAATTATTGTAGTGAATGATGAATGTGACTTAAAGGAGTAGTCCACTTTATAGATGGGGCCCATTGACTTACCATAGTTTTTTTCCTACTATAAAAAGTCAATGGACCCCATCTTTAAAGTGGACTACTCCTTTAATGCAAAATATAACAAAATGAAAACCGTCTGGCTTTGGTATGTAAATGATTCATGTGGCATGTTTCTGTTTTCTTTGTTAGCTTAACTTTGATTTGGACAGAGGTGTTTTTCCTATGGTGATTCAGGCTGTAGTTGATGAAGGAGATGGTATGTATGTGTAATACATTCTTTCAAAGAAAGTCTACATCATGTAAGACTGGAGATTTTATTTTGCTGCCCATATTAAATATGATATAAAATGCTGTGTGAGTGAATGTTATGACCTCGGTATCCCAAACGAGAAGCACCACATTTATATTTTGTTATTGGTTTTTCAGATTGTTTGGGTCATGCACATGTGCTGTTGGCAGCGTTTGAAAGAGTAAGTTGAAGTTGCTAAAATATATAGCAAGCAATTATAATATAGTCATGTATTAATGTGTTTGGATGCTTTGTAAATTAAATTTCATGTTTTCATTCACAGCATGTTGATGGCAGTTTTTCTGTGAAGCCTTTGAAACAGAAGCAAATAGTAAGAGGATTTAAATGCTGTCTTGTTTCATTTTAAGCGTTCCACATAAATTACTATGTTATTTTGTAATAGACTTTTTTTCTAAACATTTGCATTTATATTGCAGGTGGATCGTGTTAGCTACTTGTTACAGGAGATTTATGGAATTGAGAACAAGAACAATCAGGAAACAAAGGTGAAGAGATGAATTTTGATTAAATCAGATACTTCAGCTTAGGGGTGGGAGATAAAACCAAAATCTTAAAGGAAAACACCACAGTTTTCAATATTTTACTATGTTCTTACAGCAACTTAGACAAATTAATACATACCTATCTTTTTTAATGCATGCCCTTAATCTTTGTACAGTGCGTTGTGAATGTATTAGCATTTAGCCTAGCCCCATGCATTCCTTGGGATCCAAACAGGGATGAATTTAGAAGCCACCAAACACTTCCATGTTTTCCCTATTTAAAGACTCTTACATGAGTAGTTACACGAGTAAGTATGGTGGCACAAAATAAAACGTGGCAATTTTTTAAGCGGATAAAAAATGAGAACTATATTGTATGGGGGAAGAGCACTTATTTTGTAGCACTTCAACCTCGGGCATAACAATATTTACAGAATTTTGAGTGAGAGGGGTAGTAGTCAGGAGTGATGATGTTACTGCGCAGTGTTTGGTTGCTTCTAAATTATTCCCTGTTAGGATCCTAAGGAATGAATGGGGCTAGGCTAAATGCTAACACATTCACAACGCACTGTACAAAGATTAAGTGCACGCATTGAATAAAGATAGGTATGTATTAATTCATCTAAGTTGAGGTAAGAACATAGAAAAATATTGAAAACGGTGGTGTTTTCCTTTCATTCTTGTGTACATAAACATAATTTTTTTTTTTTAAATTTAACCCCAAACTTTATATATATATATATATATATATATATATATATATATATATATATATATATATATATATATATATATATTTATAGTTTATATATTAAAGGGCACCTATAATGCAAAGTCTTTTACACGGTGTTTTGACATAAATGTGTGTTGGCACTGCATGAACACAACTACTCACCACCCACTCCTTTTATAATACCCATCGGACCAAAGCAGTCTCATTAGACATGCAGTTTTGATTCTCTTGTTAATGTGATGTCACACAAACAAAGCCCTGCCCATGCCATAGCCACTGACATTGCCATTGTTTCCACCATCAGCAAATTGTACACCTTCTGCCATATCTCGATAGTGAGATACTATTATCCTAGACTGTATTCACAGGGATTTTAACTTAAAGCACTCACTGTCTTTTATGCTAAAAATAGGGGCATTTAGGGAATGCTATAATAAATTATCTGTCGGGTATTTTAAGCTGAAACTTAACAAACATTCTGTGCACGCCTGAAACTTATATTACATCTTGTGCACTTTAAGTAATAATGTAGTAAGGCCTATATTTGATAATGCGGTTTAAATATTTGACTATTGGATGATACTCGTAAACATGTTTACAGCTTTAACGCTTTTAATATTAGACATGACCTGATCGTTCTTAAAATAAACTATGCAGCTGTCTACACTGTAGTTAGAGTAAAAGTACCTAATTGTTATTTTCTCCACAGCCATCTGATGATGAAAACAGTGACAACAGCAATGAGTGTGTAGTGTGTCTGTCAGATCTGCGAGACACCCTGATTTTGCCTTGTAGGCACTTGTGTCTGTGTAACTCCTGTGCTGACACCCTACGCTACCAGGCTAACAACTGCCCGATCTGCCGACTACGTACGTAACGGTCGGATTATTTCAGTAAGACTTGTTTAATTAAAAAACAAGTTTAAAATAACTTTTTTGTTTGTCTCCAGCGTTTCGGGCCCTTCTTCAGATCCGAGCTGTAAGGAAGAAACCCGGAACACTTACCCCTGTTTCCTTCAGCCCAGTTCTGGCTCAGAGCATGGACCACGATGAGCATTCAGTACGTCACATCTGTCTGCTTATGACACGAGACATTTTTGCTGCTCTATCTTCCAGCAAAATTCACTATCTTCCTATTTTTTAGAGTACAGACTCCGTTCCCCCCGGCTATGAGCCAATCTCCCTTCTGGAGGCTCTGAACGGGCTTGGCGCAGTGTCCCCTGGCATCCCGTCCGCCCCCCTGTACGATGAGATCAACTTCTCTGGGAGTCTGAGTGGAGAGAGCAGACAGCTCAGTTCACCCGAGCACTCTGGAGACAGCGCCGGACAGAAGAGTAAAGTCAGCAAGTCACCAGACAGGTAAATACCAATCAGTCTATTTGACCCTAGGGGTCTACTGCAGAAGCTCTGCAAAAAATATGAAACTTTTTTATTTAAACAAACTTGTGTCTACTTAAATCCATCCTGTCGACTTGTGCTGCGTGTCAGACTCTGTATCTCAGTACGTGGGCTTGAATTGAGTCATACTTCAGTTTCCTGTCTTGACAGTCTCTCTTCTGATTGCAGCACACTGCGCTCTCCATCGTCTCCCATTCAGGAAGAAGATGAAGAAAAACTGTCAGAGATGTCTGACGCACAGGCTCACATGCTGTTGTCCAGCAGTCCCGCCCCCACCGAGGTCAACATTTTGTCTCATCATGTAACACTGTCTACCTGTTGGACTGCATCTCTCTGATCTCTCTCTCCCTCTCTTTCTCTTATTTTTTTAGGGCACTGCAGGGGATGACTGCCCTGACTCACTTTCTCCTGAAGATGGTGAGTACAACCTCCACAATCATCACTGTGTGCTCCTATAGTTCCATGCATCTTATTGGAGGCCTATTATGTGGTGTAAATCATTTTTGGGTGAAACTGGACAGTAATGTGAGGTGGGAAATTATTTTTTGAGTTATTAAAACCTTCAGCCGTTATCGTTTTCGTTTGCAGAAGATCCACTGGATGAAGAAGCCATGAACGACTGCAGCAGCGAGCACAGCAGCTTCACCAAAACTGAAAGTGACCCTCCCGGAGATCTGTCCCTCCCGGGTGAGCAAAGCACACAAGAGCCCTCTGTGCATGGTTTTATTGTTGTTTACAAAGGTGCTATTGTCTGGATCGTGCTTGCGTCTTTCTCCTTCACCAGTTTCTACCCTGGTGCAGTTTAACGCGTGTGTTTCTAACAAACGCTCTGTTTCTGGCTCCTGGTAATTGAGCTTCTCTAACCTGTGTGCCATTTTATTCTTCAACTTCCTTCTCCTGGCTTCCTGTCTTCTCTCATGGTCTTGCTCTGGGCAGCTCTAGGTCCTGATTCCTGCTCTATTGGTTTGGAAGAGTAACTGGTACGTAGGCTTCTGTGTCCCCCTCTCTGCTTTTCTTGTCCGTTTTCGTTGACAGTGCCATGCAGACATGTGCGACAGGTGTGTTTGCCGGATTCAAGGTCAGACAGATCAGATCTGATATATATAACTATGTAGTTGATAGTTTATACAGGGGGGGAATAAGTATTTGACACATCAGTAAGGGGACTTCTAAGTGGGCTATTGACACAAAATTTCCACCAGATGTTATTTAAATCATACAAAAAAACCAAACATTTAAGTATACAAGTTGAGTCATAATAAATAAAGTGAAATGACACAGGGAATAAGTATTGAACACACTTTATTTAGTACTTTGTAGAAAAGCCTTTATAGGTGATTACAACGTCTAGACGCCTCTTGTATGGAGAGACAAGTTGTCTGCATTGCTCAGTAGTGATTCTGGCCCATTCTTCCACACAAATGGTCTTTAAATATTGAAGGTTCCTTGGGCCTCTTTTATGAACTTTGATCTTCAGTTCTCTTCATAGATTTTCTATGGGATTTCGGTCAGGTGATTCAAGCAAATAGATTTTCTTTCTTTGAAACCACTTCATTGTTTCCTTGTCCTTGTGTTTTCATTTTCAGCTTTATTCAATAATATGAAGTCTGCCAGTACCCCTTGCTGAAAAGCAGCCCCAAACCATGATGCTTCCACCCCCAAACTTAACTGTTGTTATGGTGTTCTTGGGGTGGTGGGCAGTGCCATTTCTTCTCCAAACATGGTGTGTAGAATGCCAAAAAGTTAAATTTTGCTTTCATCTGACCATACTATACTGCCCTGGCTACAAAGCCCAGTAACTACGCATTTGGTCAAAATTGAGTTTAGGGTTGAAATGGGCTTTGTGAGATATGTTGTGTCTTGTGACAAAGTCTCCTGGTTCAATTTTGTCCCATTTCAGAGAAACGTGTGTGCCAAAATTGCAATATCATGTTTGACTGGCTTGTGTAAAAAAACTTTAAGGGCATTTTACTCGGTTTCAGTGTTTGCATGGTTACTGCACTTAGCCTTTGTAGGGCAGTATAGTCTCCCAATATGCACAGGCTTCTCCAAATGTGCAAACTTTATCTGAGCCTCAACATGCTCTCTCAATACTGACAGATTTCATGTGATCTCCTGGCTTTCAATGCCATTTTGCACCTTGTTCTCTTCATGTGTTCCATACTTATTCCCTGTGTCATTTCACTTTATTTATTATGACTCAACTTGTATACTTAAATGTTTTGATTACTAAATTTAATATTTGGCTTGATGGCTACATCTGGTGGAAATTTTGTGTCAATAGCCCACTTAGAAATCCCCTTACTGATAAAAAATGCTGTATTACATCACCATATACATATCTAGTTACCATGTAAGACACTTAATATAAAGTGGGACCTCTTTACTCCCAGTATGTTTCAGTGGTTTTGTGAGGATGACCCATAAAAAATGTAAGGTACTTTATTGAATTTGATTACTCGGTTGGCATCCATATACACTGATCAACCATTACATTATGAGCCCCTGCCTAATATTGTGTAGGTCCCCCTTTTGCCACCAAAAAGGCCCTGACCCGTAAAGGCACTAGATCTTTTTGTCAGAACCAGCATTCACTTTTTCAGCAATTGATTGAATGATATAAGCCTTGTTTTTAACTGCAGTATATGTCACGTTCTCAGGATTGTCTGGCTCGAGAGAAAGCCTGAACACTCAGAGCACCTGCTGCTCCAGTCAACCGCTTCTGGGTGCTTCAAGCCATTTGCACATTGAGGATGAAGAACTGGATCTTTAACCAACTGCTTCTTTGAAGCATCTGTACACCGCTTAACACCAACATTCCCGTCTCTGTATCAGACTTTGGACATAACCTATTCTAATCCCAATCATTTCACTTAACCTAACCTTACGTGTGGCTTGGGCTTTTGTTTTTGTATGACTTTTCTCTTGATGATCTATCATATTTATTAGACTTGTTTATACATGATTTTAGTGATTTGTTTCATCAGGTTGCCCAGTTAAAGGGACAGTTCACCCAAAAGCGAACCATTTGTTCACCCTCATATCATTCAAAAAGTGTATTGTTGATGTTACGCTAACTGGCAAGTAAAATTAGCATTAAACTTGTGGCTATAACGTTGTTTAAGAGTTTGGAACAGCACAGAGACAATTTTCATTTATGGGTGAACTATTGAAGTGAGAAGTGGTTTGTGTGACTTGTGCATTGTTGTGTTTGAAAGCAAAGCAGGTTCATTTTAAATGTATTATGAGGCTAAGCTGTAATATAAAGCTTTGATCGTGCAGCAATATACAACCAGCCGAGGTTAATAGACGAAGCACATTAAAAGAAAGTGAAATGATCGTTTATTTAATAAGTAAATAATACAGAAATATAATTGTACCTGCAAATGTTTGTAATAAGTGATGCTTACAGCCAGTGTATATATATTAATTATTTGAAATGTATTAATAGTTCTCAAATACTGTTGGTTGACTTCTTGTCAGTTTTATGACCAAGTATCGTGTGGTCGGTCTAACAGTGCTTTAAACGTGCCCGCCTGTCCAGCTATTTATCCTCTTTAAAACTTTGAGTCCTCAAAGTCCTGAAAAGCCATGGTGGATTCTTTTTACCTCTTTATTGCGTATATATGTATATTGTAATAACTATAAGTGAAGGCATTTATGCATCAGTTCAGGTATTATTTAATAACAACTTTAGTGTAAGTTGTGAACACTTGACAGAAGTTAAGTGTTGCTTTGCAGCAGGACTCTGGATACGAGAAAGCAAAGATCAGCTTACCGCTGGTTAAGAGTCACAATATGCATGAAATGTCAGTTGTCTTTAAACATGCAGTGTATTGTAGCATTATGCATAGAGGTATATGTGCCTTTAAAGAACAAAGCAAGTGATGCTACAGCTTTCGCTTATAGCTGTGCTGTTCATTGGCTGTGTATCCTTAAACCTGTAACCTTTGGCCTTGACCATACATAGGCATTGGGTGTGAGAGTAATGTTTTTTATTTGTAATGCCCATTTTGAGTGTAAATCATTTTAATGTAACACCAAGTAGCTCAAAACTCTGCTGCTTCTATTTAACGTTAATACAAATAAACTTTGTAATGCTATTTCACATGATTTTAGTAAATATTTAATTTTTTTTTTTACTTTAACCCAGTTTGTAAAAACTGAAAAAGAATATTATTTTTTAATGTTTAAAGTGTTCAATTATGTCTGGTTGATGTACATTGTGTGCTATAGGCCAGTGTTTCCCAACAAGGGGGTCGGGGCCCACAGGAGGGCCTCAAGATGACTTAAAATGATTTAAAAAAAAATTAGTCATTTCAAGTTCTATTTTAATTTTATGTGGAAAAATTAAGTGAGTGGGGGGCCTTTAAATATTGTTGTGGGCAACAAGGGGGCCTTGAAGTGAAAAAGGTTGGGAACCACTAATATAGGCTATATCAAAACCAGTCGTAAGGGTAATTTTTTTAAAAGTGAGATCTATAGACGGTTTCAGCAGTAACAACATAAACAAACGGCTGTCGTGGTCCGCACGTAACTTCCGGTAAACTTCCCTAAGAATAAATAACAACAAAGTTCTTTAAACGTAGTTTATTTATATAACAAGCAAAAAAACAACACATAGATTACCTAGGAAACCGCAACATTTGTTATTTTTGACGAGGCATTTGTTCAAGAGATCAGTTTAGCAACTAGTCAGACCATTAAAAAAACGAAACCGGAAGTAAAGTTTGGATCCAGACGTCTATCGCGTCAGCGCACGTGCATCCGATGAAACCGTCTATACATCATCTGAAAGCTAAATAATAACCTTTCTGTTGATGTATGGTTTGTTAGGCTAGGAGATTATTTGGCTGGGATAAAACTATTTGAAAATCTGGAATCTGAGTTTGCAAAAACAAAATATTGAGAAAAATCGCATTTAAAGTTGTCCAAATGAAGTCCTTAGCACTGCATCCACTCACAAAAATAGAGTTTTGATATATGGTAGGAAATTACAAATATCTTCATGGAACATGACCTTTACTTAATATATTAATGCTTTTTGGCATGAAGGAAAATCAATAATTTTGACCCATTCAATGCATTGTTGGCTATTGCTACAAATATACTGTACTGGTTTTGTGGTCCTGGGTCACATAAAATGTAGGTTAAGTAAGTATAAGTAAAAAATTGATGACGGCCTGTTGAATTGCCCAGAAAATAATGCACAGGAGTTGCTAATGTGGCCACAATGCAAAGAGGAGTGATCAATGTAAAATTACAGAAAACACGTTTTTTTTTTGTATTACAAAAAATTTCTGTAGTTTATTGTGCCCGTTATTTTACGGTATTTTTCTGCCGGAATTTTACAGTTTTTTTTTACTGATTTATTTGCAGTGCATCCTGAAATAATTATGTTATTTCCCTTTTATAAATCTGTTATCACTATTATTTTAGTTGGTGTAGTGATATGAAACTGTAATGCGGTTGACAGACCTGGAACTACTTCATAGATGTGAGTTTACTGAAAAATGATGCAGACCCTTAGAATGTTTGTCAACCAATCAGAATGAAGCCTTCAACAGCCCTGATAAATAGATAGGCTCTAAAGTAGTTAAAATGCACTGCCAAGTAACTCAGGGCACTGAGATGCTGTTGAAGTCATCTTCAACGAAAGACAAATTATGGTGAGCATAGGTGAAAGCTAGGTCCATCAACACAGAGCTTTTCCTCATAGAGCCGGACTCAACAGGATAATGACAGAACAAAAAGCCACTAGCCTAGATATATTAAGGTTGTCTGACGTCATTTCTAAAACCTTAATGCCTGACACTACGACATCTGAAAAACCATTTAACCTATTTAATCTCCACCACCTTCCACCTGTAATTATTTTTCGTACAGTAAGAAAAAGAGCTGTTGAAAACCTTCTGGATAATGTGTCGTGGTAATGATTCATTTCTGCTGGGTGTTTCTCAACTTCAGTGACTGGTGGACAAAACACATTGTGTCACATGTTTGCATAGAGATATGTGCTTACTGGTAACCAAAGATGCAGAATAATACAAAGAGATATAGACACAATGATCACAAATTATCAATTTGTTTTAAAATAAGCCCTTATCAATGACATTGTAAAAAACTAAAATCCACACTTTCTATGGCAGGTAAATGTTAAGAGGTTTGTTAAGGACAAAAGTCAAGTGCCAAAGCATTTCTTGTTTAATTAAATGTCTGGTTAACCCTCTTTGTGGTGTGAAAATCTACTTTAGAGCTGCACACACAAATCTTTGCCAACCTATCTCTCCATTTCACATGTTACCATCCATTTCACAACTCCAGCAACAAAAAGACTATCCAAAAATTCCATTATTTTTATCTCATTTCTAAACTTTGCATTGCATATTCACATAAGATATAGTTATCAATAGTGTTTAACTGATACTATTAAATCTGATACCATGAGGGGTAATGTTGATACAAAGAACAATAAAACATTTTTATCATAGCAAGTAAGATGAATACAAAATGTATTTATTTAAGTTTATTTATTTGTATTGTCATCCAATGCATGCATCATAGTGCTTGTAGTTTAAGCTAATTTGCAACACTTGTCCCTATAAGGGCTTTTTAAAACTATAATAATAATAATGATAATAATACGACAATTAACAGTAATTTTAAAGGAACAAGAAAATAAAAATAGTTTACTTAAACATGATTACAATTTTGTTGCTGGATCTGGTTGTTTGTACAAAAAATATATCTATTAATATCTATTAACATATCTATGAATAAATCTTTTTTTTAATAGATTAGATGAATATACTAACATTTCAATACCAATAATAACACCAAAATTTGAATACAATTATTTATTTTGTTTTTAATGCCACATCAACACTAAATGCTATTTTCATGGCAAAATGAGTATCATTACACCATAGTACAAAACTTGAAACACAAAAATCATTCCACAATAATTCATATTGTTGACATTTATAAAAAGCTAAGATTCTGACTAGAGAAGTCTTTTAAAAATGTCTGTTAACCCTTTGTTGGTCACACCAAGAAAATTGCATTTAAAAATTATTTTTGTCACAGCACCCTATAGGTGGCCTTAAAGTGGTTAAGGGGGGCCCGTTATGACATTTTATACAATATTTTAATAAATCATAAATTCTGTGTAATCAAATTTAAGAAAAATAAGTTTAATAAAATTGTGAATATTTTTTTAAGTTTATGATTGTTTTATCTTTAAAGGGGACATATCATGAAAATCTGACTTTTTTCATGTTGAACTGCTATAATTGGGTTCCAGTGCTCGTATCAACCTAGAAAAATTGAAAAAGATCAACCCAGTAACTTAAAAAATAGCTCATTGAAATTTTACTCCCCTTGTGATGTCAGAAGGGGATAATACCGCCCCTTAATCTGCACTATCAATTTTAAAGGACACACCCAAGATGGCACATTTTTGCTCACACCTTAAAGTGGCAATTTTAACATTTTATAATAAATTATCTATATGGTATTTTGAGCTAAAACTTTATATATGTACTCTGGGGACATCAAAGATTGATTTGACATCTTAAGAAGTAAAATGTCCCCTATAAATGTTCTATTGGGGGGCACAAAGAGGATAGACACATCTTATTAGTCATAGAGATAGCCCAAAAAGTTGGTGGTTTTGACCATAAATCTGCTTGCTTAAAACTAGCTCTACCAAATGGTTACGCAGACCTTTATTAAATCTCTGAATTAGAAAAATAATTTAAAGCAGGATATATGAATACATAAATTAATTATTCATTTTCCAAGATAGTTTAAAGATTTTCGTTGCTGTTATGTGAGTGATATACCATTGTTATAGTTATCAGTCAATAATCTCAGAATGAGCTAATTTTGTCAATTATTATCTCTAGTTCTCAATGTCCTTATTGGCATGTTAAGCACTGGTTTGCTAAATGTGAAAACGTACGTAATGGAAAAACTCGATTAAGCTGACAAACACTGAGGGTTTTGAACAGGTTGTATAGTTGCAGTGTGAGTTTCTGGGAATTGAGTCAGCTTCACCTGGCACGTGCGTACAGCTAAATCCCTCTAAATATAAGATGCTCTGAAAGATTAGGGGAGGGCCAGTAAAGGGCTGAAGGGGAGGGGGGGCAATAATAGGTGAGGTTACTTGGCTGTGAAGATTGGATTTAAACAGATCAGACAGTTTGGAGACAGCAGGCAGACACATATGTTAATGAGAGATAAAGTTTAAAGTGAGAAACTCTGTCAGAAGGGACACACAGCAGTGAGGAGATATATACAATAAAAAGCGTGAAGTATTTTGTTATCCAGAGCAGAAGTTCGAAAGAGCTTGTGCGTGTGCCAGATGATGCCTCCGCAGGTTGCCAGTTCACCGTTCCTGAAGCCTTTCTTTCTGAAGACCCCACTGAACGTCGACAGCCATCGGCGTCAGCGGCGACACACATTACCTGCCAGTGAATTTCGTACTCTCACCCCGCAGGATGCCATCAGTGTGTTTGAAATAGAGAGAGAAGGTAAGTTATTCAAAGGTTTATAAGTGCAAGAGTGAGTTTATGGGAATGGAAATGCTTTAAGATAAACATGTTTTTAAATATTCGTTTCTATTTTGATTTGTTTAAGAGTATGAAGTTTAGGGAACTTTTGTATTAAAAACTCAGTGCTAAATTTAGGTTAAGCAGCGCTTAACTGCTGAACTTGAGCCATCAAGGCACTGCTTTTTGGTTGTTCAACGACCCTTTTGAGTCAACAGTTTTTGAGTCAAACTTTTTGTGGATGTTAAAGGTCAATTGTGGAAACATACAGCCAATAAAAACTTTTAGGAACCATTATTTTTAAGATAGTAGGAAATCTGAGGCTTGTAATTAGCTCATTGGTTCAACTTTGTGAACTTTGTATTCAACAGGTTGATGGTATCCAGAGGCACCATTTATTACTTAAATGATTTTTAAATAATTTAATATAAATATAATTTTAACATTTACATTTTATTTACATTTATTGATGTTATTTTTTCTGCTAAATCTGTTTAATTTTGGCATTTGTTTAAATTTGGAACATTTAATGCACCCCAACACATATGGGGAAAAAATACCTTGCACGGTCAAAAAAAAGGTCATAAATTTGACCCAAGCTGTCACTGGGAAGTACCATTTAGATACAATTTTGTATAAATTTGGTGCATGTACCTATAAATTACTAATATGTACCTTTGAGGTACTAATACATGTACCTTTAAATTACTAATATGTACCTTTCAGGTACTAATATGCACTCTTTGGTACCAATATGTATCTTTAAATTACTCAAATGTATACTTTCAGGTACTAATATGCACTCTTTGGTACCAATATGTACCTCTAAATTAATAATATGTACCTTTGAGGTACTAATATATGTACCTTTAAATTACTAATATGTACCTTTCAGGTACTAATATGCACTCTTTGGTACCAATATGTATCTTTAAATTACTCAAATGTATACTTTCAGGTACTAATATGCACTCTTTGGTACCAATATGTACCTCTAAATTACTGATATGTACCTTTGAGGTACTAATATATGTACCTTTAAATTACTAATATGTACCTTTGAGGTCCTACTATGCACTCTTTGGTACCAATATGTACCTCTAAATTAATAATATGTACCTTTGAGGTACTAATATATGTACCTTTAAATTACTAATATGTACCTTTCAGGTACTAATGTGCACTCTTTGGTACCAATAAGTACCTTTAAATTACTAATATGTACCTTTCAGGTACTAATATGCACTCTTTGGTACCAATATGTACCTCTAAATTACTGATATGTACCTTTCAGGTACTAATATATGTACCTTTAAATTACTAATATGTACCTTTCAGGTACTAATGTGCACTCTTTGGTACCAATAAGTACCTTTAAATTACTAATATGTACCTTTCAGGTACTAATATGCACTCTTTGGTACCAATATGTACCTCTAAATTAATAATATGTACCTTTGAGGTACTAATATATGTACCTTTAAATGACTAATATGTACCTTTCAGGTACTAATATGCACTCTTTGGTACCAATATGTACCTCTAAATTACTGATATGTACCTTTGAGGTACTAATATATGTACCTTTAAATTACTAATATGTACCTTTCAGGTACTAATGTGCACTCTTTGGTACCAATAAGTACCTTTAAATTACTAATATGTACCTTTCAGATACTACTATGCACTAATATGAACTCTTGGGCGCAAAGATGTACTTTTGTGGCAGCTGGGGCCATTTATGACCATTCGAGGGCAGTGTAATAACATCAAACTACAGTTTTACTTAAGAGCAGTGTAGTTGTTTTGTTTTTCTGTATATTTTTAATCATAGTTGGTAAAAACCCACAAAATGCTCCATAAACTCTATAAGCACTTCCTAAATTCTATATATAGAGAAGTAGATGAGTCAAGAGGCTGATTGTTGTGAAGCAGGTAAACCCTTTCCTAATCTTCTGATAATCTTATTTGTGCTGATATGACTCATTCTCTATTTCCATCTCTCTTCCTGTCTAGCCTTCGTCTCTGTTTCGGGAGAATGTCCACTCACCCTCGATGAGGTGCTTAGTTTCCTGGGCCAGTGTCCTGAGCTATCGATGGGATGGTTTGAAGAGGGTCAGTTGATGGCTTTTATCATCGGGTCCGGCTGGGACAAAGAGAAATTAGAACAAGTGAGAAACGTTTAATATATGTCAACATATATCAGTGATACTTATAGGAAATACCTACAATAATCACAATATTAAGACTTTTCTAAATAAAACCTCATGCAGAAGAAATAATACACAAGCTGTCACTGGGATGGTATGTTAACCATCAAAAAGATCCTAATTTGTATAGATATGTGTACATACACTCTTTAGGTACATAAGTGTACTTTTTGAAGGGGTACCACCCTGGTGACAGTTTTGTATTTCTAAAAGTCAATAAAAGAAACGATCACATCTTGCAGTTTAGTATATTTAAAGACTCAAACTTTTTTTGACTTGATCTGCTCTAGGAGGCTTTGACTAAACACGTCCCCAATAGTCCAACGATACACATCCATGTTTTGTCTGTGCACCGTCACTGTCGGCAGCAGGGCAAGGGATCCATCTTGCTTTGGCGATATCTACAGTACCTGCGCTGTCTCCCGGGTCTGCGCAGGGCCCTGCTGGTCTGCGAGGAGTTCCTGGTGCCCTTTTACAGGAAAGCGGGCTTTAAGGAGAAGGGTCCTTCTGCCATCACTGTAGGGGCTTTAACCTTTACAGAGATGGAGCATCAACTTGGAGGCCAAGCATATGCACGAAGGAACAGTGGGTGTTAGTATCTATAGCCAAAATTTGAAAAAGGACACTATGCTCTCAGCAGTCACGGGCTTGGAGGTTTACGAGCAAAATAACAGAGACTTACCTATGCACATTTTAAAGGGTTGCAGCACTTTCTGGCTACACTAACGTAATGTTAAGTTGTCTGGAGAATACTGTGTGTGTGTGTATACACATATCTGTTTGTATGATTTACTTTATTGAAGTAAAATAAAATAACTATCATAGCTATTACAAAGCTTTTGATCAATGTTTACAAAATACAAGTTCTAATAGCGAAAATCGACTCATAGAGGGTATGCAATGACGTCACTTCCACGTGACCACGCCGGAGCTCGCCCTGTTGAGTTGCAAAACATTCAACAAAATGGCAGGTTTTCATAGCGGCTGCTGCAAAAACGCCAGTAAAACTGATTATCAGCTTAAGTTGAATTTAGTTGGCCTTAACAGTGACCCAAAAACTTGCCAAACAACCAGTAGTCTGTGGACATTGGCATATGGCCATACATTGCTTTTCCTGACATGTTTGTCTTGCCTAACACTATTAAAACATCCCACCTTTGTAGAACACAAGGCTCATCATAATCGATGTTTTTTTAATGAAGACTCACTGACAAAACGCTGCAATTAAGAGTATTCAAAAGTGTATTTTTTAAAGGATTTTTTATCCCAAAATTGTACATACCTGACATACTGCTACTGATTTACTTCTCCTTTGAGGGTTTTTTGCATTCTGGAAAAAGACCGCTCCAAATTTTTGTTGTCTGTTAGCGCAGTCCATCACACAACTACTTTTCCCATTTTAAACGCGTATTCGTCGTAATGCTGTCGCTCAGACTTTTTGCCACTCAGTGGACGTAACCGCAGTCACGTTCGAAGGTGACGTCACGTGCATACCTGAGTAACGCAGGGATGACGTATTTTGTAGTCCAACCCGGAAGTTAGCGGGCGCTGGTTCTCTCACGTTAATTATTCCCACAGACTTTAAAATTATTGCAAAAAAAGATCTGTGTTCAACAAAAGCTTTGACCAACAAGTTAATCTTCACAGACGCAACGTTTATGAATTTTGAAGTAAAAATCGGCTTTTTATATTTCTAGTGAACGCATCTACACTTCAAATTTCATAAAATTTGTATTAATCTGTGAAAAAACGTGTGGTCTCATAAACTTTGGTTAAACACGGAGCTTATTGGAGAAAATTAATAGGAGAGAACCTGGGTCCCGTTAACGTCCGGTTTAGTTTACAAAATACATATTTCCTGCGGCACATTAAAAGCAGTCTGTGGCCGTTCTGAATTCGAAGGCTGCATCCTTCGAAGGACGAATTTGTAGGCTGCATATGTCATCAAAAGTGTCTTATTTCAGAATAATAACAATTATAAAATTGCCTACTATTTTTAGTTAATCGTAAATTGTTGTAATATTCTTATGACATGCGAATGTAATGCTCGGTTAACTTAAATAAACCAGGCTTGATGACGTATGCAGCCTGCATATGCGACCTCCGCCTACAGATGGAGAAACGGCCTGTTTCTTTCTTTAAAAATTGTAATGTAAAAAAACGAAATGGATATTTCAAACAACAATTTTATTTTTTTACTTAATAAATCCTTAGATAGTGAGTAAAATCAGTGGACAGTGAAATATTTAATGTTATATATTCATAATACATTACTGCATATGTGACAGTGTGTTTTGGAATGCAAACTATGTATACACAGCATAAATTGTTTCATGTAAAGTTCAAGTAGAATATCCATATACTTTCTTTGTGGTATGTAATATAAATGTGTATATTTAATCAATAAAAATATGATTACAAAGCTAGAGTCTTTTATTGTGTATTTAGTAGTGAGAAGACCTCTCTTTATAAATCATTCTTTGTACAAATATTGGTATGATTTTCTTATTGTTTAGATCAGAAAGGAGTGTTGGAAAAGAAAAAAAACCACAAACATCCAGGGTGCAGGTTGTTTTTGGCTGTATTTTGTAACAAGTGAGTAAATTGGGTAGCTAAAACACTACCCGTACATAAACATCCATTACTCCATTTGAAGTAACACACAAATAAAAGAATATCATTTGAGTGCTCAACATGTAACGAAAATATGGCAGTAGTAGGTACATTTATCAAGGCACCGAAGGTACAGGTATTTCGTCCCTGGATTCTGAGGTTGACTAAACAACGACACACCTACCCCTGACATGCTAAAACATATAAAGTATCAACAATAATCAAATTGCAGATCATATGTTCTCTATTTGGTGTACCAGTGCTTATATTTTGACACCGTCTTATGAGACTGTAGTGTGAAGAACATTTTTTTGGGGCGGGTGTTACCCTGCTTTTGTATGATTATCATCACGCACCCTTTTCAATACCGACTACATAAAACTTTGGGGTGCATTAAAAAGCATTCTTCATTCTCAAAATAATGGTCAAAGGGGCATCCCGACTTGCACTGAGTAAAAAAGAAAACTGTCCAAGTTCACAGAAACGGCTTCGTTCGGAAGAGACGAACTGCAGGGGATTGGCAGACGCTATGCCCAAATCTCTCAGTCCCTGAAGCTCCGCCCCTCCTCCGTGCATCTCTCAATGGAGGTGCGCGTTGAGGTCGTACTTCTCGCAGAACTTGTCGGTGAAAGGAATGCAGGTGAGCAGCTCGCACCACTCGCACTTGATGGGGTACACGTAGAAGAGCACTACGAGTCCGGCGAACAGGCCCACAAACACCACCAGGAACATGATGATCTGACAGCGCTTGCGGTACATGTCCATGCGGCCGAAGCTGATGTAGGGCAGGAAGGCGAACGAGAGGAAAAAGCCCGAGACAAATCCGCAGATGTGGGCGAAATTATCGATCCAGGGCAGCAGGCCGAAGGCGAACAGAAAGAGCACCACACACAGTAGCTTAGTGAAGGCTCGCCAGGGCTGAGCCAGGATCTGCCAACTCTGAATCAACTCCACGAACAGACACGCCAGGATGCCAAACTGAGATCCAGCTGGACCCACCTTAACACAGAGAAAGAGAGAGAAAACACAATGAGGGTTGGTGTAGGACGAATGTGCAACGAAGACCTGATCAAAGCAATACATTTATTTTTTTATTGTGATATGCGAGTTTAACTACATAACATAAGTTATAACTACAAACTAACATTGGCCCAAATTTGTTAAATGGTTGCAAAAATTGCTAAATTCATATAAAATAAAGAACATTGTCTACATGTTAAGCACCTCGGCTCTGTAAGGAAGAAAGATGGCACTGGCCAGGTTTCCTGTGATGCCACTCAGAATGTAGATGATGGATATTCGAAGCCACCCAGCCAACTTCTCTAGGTCTCTAAGAATGGTCATCTGAAAACATACTGACACCAGGCAATGCAGAATCCTGTTTATAAAACAGATGGGGAAAGAGACATGGTGTTTATAAGCTGCTTTTGTGATCCAAATGCATATGTTTTATTCCACACACCACAACTTTCTGACATGGTTACAGCAATCCCTCAAAGATATAATTTCATCCTGCCACAGATTTTAAACTGTCCAACCAAACCACCATCTATGTAATGATTATAATTACCTCATGACATGACCAATATATATGAAATTAGATTTTCCACAAATATTATTCTTGAAGACATTTGTGGTTAACACAGCGGCTTAAAGACGACAAAACATGAACAAGCTTGAGTCGGCAACTGTAACTAAAGTTTTACATAAGCAAAACCAAAGACTATAGATTGTAACAAGATAGCCCAGTGTCTTGCTATGAATCGAAAAAAGAAAAAAATACAATGCTTAATAGCGTACCACAGGGATGATGTATTTTTGTAGTCTAACCAAAAGTTAGCGGGACACTGGTACTATCGCAAAGAAGCCCATTCATTAATTTTTCCCATGGACTTTTTGATTATTGCAAAAATAAGTGTTTAACAAAAGTATATGACACTTATATGTTTTGCCCAACATGATCATTTTCACAGTTTAAATGCGTTTACTAAAAGTAAAAAAAAAAAACAAATGTAGACATTAAAATTAATAAAAGTTGTGTTCATCTGTGAAGATGATCTTGTTGGGCAAAAAGTGTAAGTGGCATAAACTTTTGTTAAACAGTTTGCAATAGACCCTTTTACAGCTCACGTGATCAAATAGCCTGCGCGCGCATTTGGGCAACAGAAGTGGTGTTATTCCCCATTGGTTCTAACGTGGTAGCAACTCAGAAAGTTTATTAAAACGGTTTCTCAACATCAAAATGTCCCGTTGTTGCGTTTGGTTGCACTAATATAATATACTAATATACGTATATATGTATCTGGCAACTTTATTTTTGGCCATCTGTTAACGTCTTTTATCCACTCCACTATAGTACACGGATCTGGTAGCTGTGTTGAAAATGTTGATAAAGTCAATTTTTTTAAAATAACTTACTGTTTGTGTTGCTTCACTGTTGATTCTTACGATACTTCCGTTGCCTAAATGCGCGCGCATACGCTGCCACGTCATCATTGTGTACAAACAGTAAAAGGGTCTATAATCCAAAAGACTATGGTGAAAATGAATGGGCTTTATAGAAAGGAAACCAATGTCCCACTAACTTACGGGGTTGGCCCTCAAAAATACGTCATCCCTGGACACTCTATAAGGTTGCTTTAGCAAAGGAAGTCCCATACGAAGAGAGCCAATCGTTAGTAGTTCATGAATAATAAACCACTGTACTGACACTGTGAAATACTTGGCAACCTTTGCGCATGTGTACTAACTGAAGAAACCTGGGATAACATGTTTTTAAAGCTAAATTTGAGCTTGAGAAATATAAATGTATGATTTGAAAAATGTTAAATTTTTATTTGGTTTTATTCTAAACGATGCATGTAATTTTAAAGTTATTGTTTTTTACTAATAACGTAGATAGGACTTGGTCTTGTATGACTGAAATATAACAAATATGGCCACCGAGTACAAAGACTTTTCTTAAAGGGACATTAGAAAAACCGTTAACACTTTACAATAAGGTTGTATTTGTTAACAATTAGTTAACGCATTAGCTAACATGAACAATAAACAATATTTCTACAGTATTTATTATTCTTAATTCATGTTAATTCCAGCATACATTTATACAATAAATCAAGCATTGTAACTGTTAACAATAATGAATGCACCATGAACTAACATGAATAATTGTATTAACATGAACAAGAATTAATACATGTTGAAAAACTATTATTCATTGTTTATTTATGTTATGTTATGCATTTAAGTGTTACCAGAAAACCTCACCACTATGATGATGTTAAGAGTTTACCTGACAATTTGTAAATAGTTTTTAATGGGTGTCCTAACAGTTACAAGGGTGTTGGTATGCCAATATTAATCTCTTGGGAGGGGTTGCTAGAGTGTTGTTTAATGGTTAAAAATATGTCTGTTTAATCCAGGCAAAAGCCTAATAATGATCTAATAATGAGGAGCATCAAAGTTGGACTTCAATGATTTATTTTACTTTAATTTCAATCTTTGACATGACTTTACTCATGTATCAAATATATCAAGGTTATTTTCCACATAATGTTCTTAACCTTACATAGGATGATTTTATGTAAAAACAGTAAATCGCGAATAAAATGACTTTACCTGGGTTTTCACAGACTGGGTCACCTACAGTATGATAACCCGAAAAACCACCAAAAGTCCCTGCTGACTTCCACCCATGGTGGTGCAGGAAGAGTTAAAGTAGGTGGTAAAGTTACTTTGGTTGGAAAACGGTAAGAAATTATGCTTGTCTAACGCCACTTACAATCCACGGTCAAGGACGTTTCGAGAACGTGACACTAAGGCGTGAAGAGCTTGTTGAACGCGTGACAGAGACATGTGCCGGAGCATTAGTCTACTGAGCCTTCTTAAGAAAGACCCAAGGTGTGACTCTGAGCACTATCTTTAATTAATACAGCTGATCACAGCAGAAAAAAAGTGTCAGGTGTTTCGTAAAGCAGATAATCTGATCGTTCGCGTCATCATTTCAATGCAGCTCTGAATACTTGCATCAATCGCAGACTTATATAGTAAAATAAATTCCTGACAGGTGGCCCTTTCATAGCTCATGAGAGTCATCTGTTATGTTTCATGAAGAATTGAAGAATTTTAACTTCTCCTTATATTTCTCAAACGAAATAAACCGAATAGGAGTACAACGCTGAAGTATGTAAGAGAATGAGTTTTTGCAGACTTTACTATCATGACTTGGAAAAAAAACTTATCCATTAACCTTTCAGTTTTGTACCTGATGTGAATACACATTTAACCTGCAATTCACTCATGTTTTGTTTGGTTCTTGGTAAGAAAAAGCCTTAGGGATCTCTAAACCATTCAGTCACTCACCCAGCATGAAGGAACAAAGAGAGCCAGAGGCGGTAAAACTGATCTGGGATCTCTGGGTTCAGGAACGGAAGAAGTCCACAAACATCATCCATACAGTGCACCTGACAGAGACAGTTCTTTACATTAGATCACCATCAAAACATCTCTGGGAATCATGTTGACATTTTGTTCAAGCTCAGCACTTTAGACACACTGTAAACCCAAACAGTACAATGTACACATTTAAACTGTACTCAAACCTGTGAAAAACCTCATTCAACTAAAAAGTGTTATGGTTGTTTAACAATTTCACACCTTTGAGTTCCACAAACTCAACTAAAATGAGTCAAAGAACTTAGCTAACTAAGTTAAATAAATTTTAAAAACAACACGATTGGTTGAGGAGGCTTTCCAATTCCCAGCATGCTTTGCATGAGCCTGCATTACAAGATACGTGACATTTTATATGGTTTTCAGTAAAGAGAAAGACTCAATAGGTAATTTAGAAGAATTTGTTATTTTTTTAGTTTTTTGGTTACCATTGTTCAGAAGTGTAGGTTGGATACGTGTTGTATTATCATGTAAACAACAACTATGTGACGTCAATGCCAGCACTGAGTTAAGTCACTTCACACTTAGTCACAGTGGGTCTAATAATAATATATGCACACTTGAGTTTACATGAGATACATGAGTTTGTTCTTATACTTGTTCTTATGTTAGTGAATTTGGAGTGTTCTCCATGAGCTGCCATGTGCACAAGTTTGGCAATTTGCATAAAACACACCCATACCAGCTCCATATTAGAGCCCGACCGATATATCGGCAGGCCGATATTAGGCATTTTCCAAACTATCGGTATCGGCATTCATAATGTCCGATAAATGAATATTAAAAAATTAATAACAAATACAGACGAAACAGCCTTAGATTTCCTCACTGTTGGTGTTTTTGACAGAGCGCTCTGAACCAGTAGCTGCTGGTGGGGTCCAGATTTAGGCGTCTAGCCACTGCCTGAGTCAAGTGATCAGGAATTTATATTTTGCTGTTGTTGTTATTTATCAGAACTTAACAGAATTTGTCTCCAGTCCTATTCAAAGTTATATTTATGAACCAAGTCTTTTAAAACTGGTAACTTTGATTTGGTTGTTGTTGATTTTGTGTTTTTGTTTAAAGGCCTTTACGTTTCATATCTGAAGTTTGTATTTTTATACATTTTATTTATCAGAACTTTAATATATTTTGATGTTCCTCTGTTCTGTTGTGACAAAAAAAAAGTTTATTTTTAAAATGCATTATCATATTATTTTTGTTTAAAATATAAATAACAAATAACTAATGTTAGGGAAATCTGTTAATGTTTTGTTGCGCTTTTCTGGAAAAATATCGTCCGATATATCAGAATATCGGTTTTTAAAACCAACAAACATTTGTATCGGTATCAGCCATCAAAATCCTTTATCGGTCGGGCTCTACTCCATTTAAGGGCTTTCCGCAGTGCAGGTCCACAGAAAATTTTAGAGCAGTTGCAAAAGAGCTCGAAAAGAAATCCATGATTATATTAATTATTGGTAAATTTCTGTTTTGCTTTGCATTTTTTATTTGGGTGGTTTTGCTGTCGCTGGAGGAAACCAGTGCTGTCCACCGACTGGAGTAACATTAAAGAAGTATTGGATGCGTTAACAAATAAGACATTTAATTCATATGACAAAGACGCACATCTGTATCTAAAATAAAACAGACAGGAGATCAAGTGATTGACGTTTGGACTTCTCATTACATTTACATGATGTTTACATTAGGCATTAAGCAGATGCTTTCATATAGAGATTCAAAAAGTGAGGAAGGAAAAATGTCATTAAAAAGTTTTGTCATTACGTGCATCTTCTTTATATGTGTAGAAAAAATAAGTAGGCTATAATAATGTATAATATAATGTGTATAATAATATAGATCATGTATTATATAATATATAAAACAAAAAATATTATAAAATAAAATATAATCATTTTATAGATCAACATTATTATACACATTATGATTACAGCCTTGTATTTGATTATAGTGTACATGATTATTGCGTACGAGTGGTTTTAGGTTTTCTTGAATGTTTGAGTACAAATTTTGATACAAAAGTTTTTGTTGATTCACGATTTTTTCGTGAAAACATCCGTATGCACATCTCACGCACAAATTTGTGTGTACGCATGTTTAATGTATGAGACCCAATGTCTGTTTCTGAGACTATAATAAATGGTAAACACCACTTATTGGAAAACAGTATTTTTAAGTGTAGTGTACATATATATAATTTACTTAAAACTTGTCAGGCTTTAATTTTTAAAGTTATCAAAACTTTAAACTTTCAGTAGTAATTAAAATAAACGAAAAAATAAATACTTTTTTATTTTTAGTGATTTTTTAAATGTATTTATTGTTATTCAAAAAGGTAGCTATTAAAACTGAGTCTTTAAGTTTATAAACTTCAAAACAGAGGCAATCAGTTGGCCCCAATTTCTTGAGTTGGTAGAACTTATCTAGGTTTACAGTGCAGTATTTAACACACTTACAGCACAACATCTTAAGTTAAACCCTGCAGCTGGCACAGGGTTCAGATCCAGGCAGAAGTGTGCCCTCTCAGACCAAAACAGATTTTGCCAATGCGGAGAAGATTAACGTGGCAACCTTCATGGCGATTATAAAGCACTTAAATGGAGAATTATGTCTATTCCTGTCCATGAAGCCTTATTAGCCTAGTGAGGGATGATTGTTAAAGGGGTGAAATATAGTGCCCTCAAACTGATCTCTCTATAAAACCCTGGCTAAGAATCAATTTGCTTTAATAACTACGTGATGATGATTTAATATACTGTAGATTAGGGCTTTCCAACCTGGGATCCAAGGGATCTGATACCTGTATGCTTCGAGGTCAAATAAAAATGTATCAAATGTCCCAAAAATAATTTTATATAAAATATATTTTTTAATATTTTAAAAAAATAATATGCTTGGATACGGTAGTTAAAATCATCTACATAGATGATGTATATGTACTGTATATAGGGGAACCACTGCTGTGGACATCACTATATCACCAAACAGAAATGAACAGCAGTGTGGTTAATATTATCCATATCAATAGATAATTGTTTTGATAAAAGATTTATCCGTGTGGGTCACTACTTCTTTTTATTACACGGCTCGTTGATTCTTATTGGTTTCAACATTTGCAGTTTTGTTATTCCCAGATATCAACCGCTCAAAACTAATAACACATGGTAAACCGGATGCTGGGAATCATTTTAACAGATACAGTTTAATATTACACAAAAATCAAATATAACTATGTATTTTAATAACATATATGACATTATATTTACAAATGATTAAACCAAATAGTTTGTTCGTGACATTTGATCATCTTGTCTTATCTTAAAACCAAAAGTAAACGGGTTTTGATTGCGAAAGGTCTGGATTCATCAAAATGAGCTAATAAAATATTTTAAATCAATATTTAATGTGCCTTACCTTACTTATGAGGTAAATAGTCATATAATTAGCCAGATAATGTAAAGCCAGCAGGTTGTTATCGCAGAAATAAGCCCCTCAGTCTGATACAAGACTGACCTGATCACACTGTCTGGGCTTATTTCTGCGATAACAACCAGCTGGCTGCCTATAAATAATCCCTTACATAAAATTCATTGCCCTCATAAACATTTAATCAGATAATGTACTTCCGCCCTCTTGTGGTGATTCTTCTCCATTTTTAGCTCAAACTATATCAAATCAGCCAAAATATTTCATAAACAACCATGCAGCCAATCAGATTCTGCAGATTCAATGCAATTAATTACAATGGCTATTGATCACCATTCATCTCTAGTGCTTACTTGAGAGCAAAGTGTTGCCTCCTCATGGAAGTATCCTTTCATAAAGTCACAATACTCTCTCGAGGTGATTTCACATCTGCGAAGCAGCACACGAGACGATTAAAAAACAATAAGAAACTGTATTTTCATGTCAAGTGATCATTTACAGTAGTCCTCACCTTCCTTTAGTACCGATGCAGCAGGGTCGGCCGGTGATAGTACAGTCGATATGAGGCAGATTGGTGTGGTTTCCCGAATTGTATTTGGTACAGATCTGTAATATAAGATGCTTTTTTTAAATGTAATATGGTACTAAATGATCAGCATTTTCATATATAGGATATATATGAAAGAAATGGGTACAGGATACCAAAAGAAATACGATAGCGTTACCATAATTCATGTTTTGGCAGTGAAAAGCATCGCTGCATCCGAAACCGCCTACTTTCATTCTATATAGTAGGTAGGGGTGTCACGATTCTCCAAATCCTCGATTCGATTACATTTTCAATTCTAAGGTCACGATTCGCTTCGATTCTTGATTTTTACTTTTTTTTTAAAGAACAGGTTGCTATGCCATTTTTAGACTAGACTTTTATGCAATTTAATATCTGACCTTGAACCCGGAGATGCCCTGCCATGTTAGTCGTGCTGCCAGTGGAAAAATATGGTACACGCACATACCTGATAAAAAGATACTTCCTGTCAATACTTTGCACCTTTAAAAACGAGCTTTTATTACCGTCAGACGAGATTGTGAGACTATACCCCAACAAGTCATGTTTAAATGCTGTTTAAGCAACTAAAAATAAGTTGTTGTGAAACTTAAACAGATCTCAGTTCAGAGAAACGACCGGTCCTGGCACAGACGCGGCTTTGCTGTGCACATGCGCATGCTCTGATTGAGTTCAGCTGAAGGTGCATGCTGTTTTTTTCCCCATGTAAAGAGCAGCTCGCGTGGTGTCTCCTGCATCTGCCATGCTATCTTTTAACTGGGTGTAGCTAGCGAAGTTAGAGGAGGTTGACTCGCAGCAGAGTCAATCGGTTTCCATTCAAGTCAATGTGTGTATTTCCACTGACTGCGTTCCTAATCCGTCACAGCTCCGGCCATCCGCAGACCTCCGGCACAAAAACGCAGAGCTTCTATTTTGGCCAGATGCCGGGCAGCTCCGCAGGGCGGAGCCATGACTTTATCGCGTGATCATACCTGAATTCGCGAGATCTCGTGTTGTGATCTGGGCTGGTTTGTAAAAACGTCATAATGGGTGGAGACAGAACTAGATATCGCGCGATCATCATGTGAATTTTGAGAGACCTCATGGGTCCTCGTCATTTCATCACGCAGCCGCTCTGCAACAAATACAGAACTGGTGGGTATTTGTGGACGGCGGAGTGCAGTTGGTGAAAATCCGGCGTATGCGATTTCGGACGCAGCGTATGATTTGATACCTACTGGCCATTTGGTGATGTCATCAGGCCACTCGTGAGGTGAGACCGAGGCCGGCTCTACACACGTCCTACCAAAACAAAGCAAGCATCGTATCAGAAATGCTTAAGTGTAAAATACTGTGAAGTGAGTGATGTTTAGTGTCTCCTCACCTGGGATCCTGATGACACACAGAGCCGTACTGTCGGTTCTTTCCCTTCAGCTGAGGAGCGCTGGGATGGTCGGGCCATTTCACCCATACAGCCAAAGTGCTCTAATTGAAATAAAGAGAGAAAGAGTTGGATATAGTCTCACAGATGTGTAGTTTGTTGTTTTTGTACTCACCGAACACTCCTCCTCTGAGGACTGCAGACAACCAGAGCGATCGTTCCTCACACAGCACGCTGAATTTCGCTCCATATCTCGTTTTTTCTTGATCAGCTCGTGTACTTCATGGTCCCTTCGCATACACGGTGAGAATTTGGCTCCTAGGTGAATAAGTGCCTCCTGAAAAAAAAATCAAAACATTTAATAGCTCTCGACCCTTCTGCTTTTTTTGTTTGGGTCGGCACCACATATCACGAAAAGGCGCGTTAAATAAGACTTGGCACAGAAATGCTCACCGAACTTGGTCCAATCCAGAAGTTCTCTTGCTGCACGAATTTGACATTTTCATAAACGCCTTTATTTCTTAGAACCTTAAATAGGGAAATAAAATAGTGTTGACAAACACCAGATGGATCCGAATAGGAACAGAATGTAAAAAAAAAGTAAAGTATGAAAGCACTCACAGAATCGACAGTCTCATGCTGGGAGAAGCCCACTGGTGCAATGCCATAAATACACACCGCCAAAATAGTGATCAGTATGTGAACAAACGTTATCCAATATGTAAAAAAAGGCCTTGGAAACAACACAGAAAACATCATCATCATCTGCGTTTCCAACAATATTATAGCAGACAGTCATTTAGTAGAGTTTCAAACCTGTGGTTATCCATATCCTCTATTTGTTGTTTCACGTAGCTGTCGATACGCTTGCGATAAGTACGATTTGTCAGCTTTCCCACCATTCCTAATCCGTACGGTCGTTTTTCTCTCGCGAAGAGCTTCTTGACCGGCACGGCTATGCGCTGACCTCTCCGCTGGCCGTCCACACTCACCACCTCCTGCTTCAGTCGGACTTTCGGTGGCACTGGTGTTCCCTCTTTTACTTTTCGCCAGCCGCGCTCCAAAGGCCTGTGTGAATAGCGAGGATGATATTATAGACATATTCTTTAATAGATATTGTGTAATGCTTGATTAAGATAAATGTGAGACTCACAGCATTAAGTGACTCTTCTCTAACTCGCTCTTGTCCAGCGCGCTGCCCGTCAGCTCCGACTCATCCAGCTGTTTGCTGTCCACGTCCTTCATGGTGGAGTCGGATGGAGACTCAAACACCTCATCGTGGTAGGTGGACATCTCCTCGTGCATGACGTCCTAAAAACACAAAAAACAATCACATTAAAAAAGTTTTTCCAAAACCAAACACAAGTGCATGTGTATGTTCAGTAGCGTTACCCTAGCAAAGAAAGATGTATCGAGTTCATCTGGAAAGTCCACAACGTCTTCCTCGATGAAGCTAGCCGGTGTGAAGCTGCGTCTGTGAGCTCGCTTGAGCGTGCCTTCTCGCAACGATCGACCCTGAAGATACAAATAAATCATATTTAATGAGAAGCTTGAATGAGTTGAATAGGATACATCAGTTCTTCACACCGTTTGGACAGGTGGTAAGAAATAACACTTGCTGTGAGGAGACCTACAAGTCCATTGTGTGCTTACCTTCACAAGAGCCGCTGCTGCTCTAAAGCTCATCTTGGCCACAGACTCGCGCTTGCGTCTCCGTGGGATGCGGTTCAGACCCGATCGCGAGCTGTTGAAGGAGCAGAGGGATGCACCGCCGGGGGTGATGGGAGTTTGGGGCACGCTGTAGCCATCAACTTCCTCAACCATGCGGAACGCGCGACCTCGTGCCAGCGGGTCCACAATCTAATCAAAGAACAACAAGAAGTCAGAAAGTGTGATTTAATGAGAACAGGTGTACAAAAATGCAACAACGTACCTTTTGCATGCCATGCTGAGATGAGGGTACGTATAGAGGTGGGGGTGTCTCTGTGCTGGTCAACGATATGTTGTCCTGGCTGGGCAGCTCCATCTCACGGATCACCTGAGGTTTCAGCTTGCCGTAACGCAGGCTGCAATGTCGCAGGCTCTTCCTCTGCCATTTCTGCGTGGCATCGCCGTCCTTACTCACCCCGAACCAGTCCGCCGTACCCCTGAGAATAAATAACACAGTCCAGTTGGCTTTGGGATACTTAAACAGGAGTCAGAGGTGCTGCTGTGTACTAACAAGTTTCGGCAAAGTAACTATACATATGGACACAGCGGTAGATTTCAGAGATGTTGATAACACGGTCTCTTACTCTATTGCTTGCAGATAATATCTACAAAAGCGTGAAAGTGAGGAAACTGTGACAAACTTCTGAGGAAATAGTCAAGGGACTTGCCCGGGCATGCTTCAGAGAAAAGGGACCGGCATTGGGTAAAGTCCTGTCCCACACACACACACACAGAGAATTGTGAGATTGATATTTGAACCCTCTGCACAGCTGTCAGGATACACCAGTAGAAACTAAGGATATAAATGAACTGATATGTGAAGCTCGGATGCAAAAGCTAAACACCACCTCTGGCAAAAATTAGATAATGCTATTAACTTAGTACTTTTGGTTCCTCAAATACTTTCACTTCAAATGCACTTAATCCCGGCCTTAAGGGACTTAAGGGAGATTTATAGTCGTGCGTAAGCTATCCGTAGCCTGTGCGTAGCTCTGCGTAGCCTGACGCGCACCTCGCAAAAATTTTAACAGCGCGTCAGATCTACGCAGACCGCAAGCGCTGTGATTGGTCCACCAGAACCCCTCCCGTCAGGTAAAAAAAAACTGCGTCATAGGTATTTCCGTTTGTGGCGGTGAAAACAAAGATGAGCCAACTTGAGGAGGTATTTAACTCAAACTGCATCAAAAGTCGCTGTTTATTTACTTCTATCATTGCTGGTCTTCTCAAATTATACACAACAAGTTACTGTTTCTTCTTCGTTTGTGGGTTAACTTGCCAAGCTTCTTCTTCTCTGACGGTTGCGCTGCTACTGTGGTTACACGCGTGGATACTGCCCACCAGCGGTCGCGCGTGTGTTTGCACGTCGACGCGGACGACGACGCAAAAGTATAAATGAAAACCGACGCGGAACCTACGCCGTCGCTGCTACGCGGTAGGACCTACGCACGACTATAACGAGCCCATTAGAAAAAAGAAATACATTAGAAATAAGAAATACATTAGAAATAAGAAATACATTAGAAATACCGCTTTGTGGGAGCTTTGAATCTATTAACTGCCACATGAATGTAGAACAACCGTGGATCACTTGTGTCCCTTGTGAGTACTTGGAGCTGAATACAACCCGAATGTGGCAGCCATATGCATCACAGCGCCCCCTAATGTGTTGTTCAGGTTTTTCATTTTAATCTTTTGAATTCAAATTTTTTATCATTTGCAATGTTTCTAGTTGCATCAGTGCATGAAAGGGTTTTGCATGAAAATCGCCTTGAAGATATTTTGTAAATGTCCACTAGAAATATATATATATATAAAAATTGTAATGAAATAAGATCTTTGCTTAATATCCTTATTATAATGCATAAAAAAATTATTTTGACCCATGCAATGTATTGTTGGCTATTGCAACAAAATACCTGTGAAGACTTATGACTTTTGTCCAGGGTCACATATGTGTTTATTGTGTTTCATGATTCATGTTCCAGTAAAACGGACCAAGAGTTTGACATTTTAAAGTCCTGAGAGTTATGCATTTACAAGTCATATCAGAAGTGCACTGAAAGTTTCAACAAGCTCCTTTCAGGCTGTGTTGGTATGAAGTAAATGGTTTACAGTGTATAGTAAAGCCAAAAGTGATGACGGGGGTATTTGCTTTGATGACCCTAAAGGTTTAAGTAAACTATAAAAAAGTGAGGAGTATGATGCAAAACATAATAAAGACACTAAACTTGGTTAAGGTATTTATTTTACAAATGGATCACCTGAAGCTGTACCATATTGACCGGGCACTGCTAACAAAAAATGCATATAAAAAACAAGCTCACAGGACATAAAGCATAAAATTACTACATACAATATAATCAGATATTAACCTTTTATTGGTCCTCCTTTGTTTTTGATAACAGTGTATTGACTGAGCTTTTATCCATATACACTCCAAGCACAACTACACAACAATATCTTTGAATAAAGGGCAAAGTTCTCTTTTACCCCAGGGCTGACATCACTTTAGGCCATACTGTATGTGTATAAATGAAGAGTTTGGTTCCAAAATGCGATAAACGGCATAAAAAAATATTTAAAGCCAAAATCAGTATTGTATCAGGTCAGTATTAAAAAGTAAATTCTTAATTTTACGCAAAATCCGATATCCGCCGTGTTATTCTGTCATCTTTTCACCATTTTTCCAAACTGCGACACATGCAGTCCTCCTCCTCTGCAGAATGCAATAAATCCGCTTAACCAATCACAGCGCACCATTCCACGCATTGTAAACAATAATGGCAGCGCGTTGAATACACACGTAATCCTATTTTTCCTCATCTACTTTGTACTTCGTGATCAACAAACAAACAAAAACAAAATAGCATTGATAAACCTGTGGTAGTTTTCTGTGGCGTTGAAGAAACGTAAGCCGTCAAAATTGAATAATTTACGTGAGAGGCACTCGGGCAAGGAAAAATGCAGGCTGTTGCTTGTTCTCCTGACAGCAACAAGCTTCTGTCATGCTAACACATTGACCCGAGGGGATCTTATGAAAAACTTTCCATTATTTTTAGCGAAGTCAACGAAAATCAAGCAGGACCAAAACATTTTACAGCTGATCGCTGTCAAAAAAGTTCAGCGACGACGTCCCAAAGATGACAGCAGCAATGACAGTGTTCTTAATATGACAAAGTAAGTGTATTGGTTAATGGCATTAATGTTTTTGTTTGTTGTGTATACCACTAACTAAATGAATATAACATGACAAAGATGAATGCACATTTATATATTGATTATATAGAATGGATTTATTGCATTTTGCGGAAAAAATAACAATGAAAGTTTGTAACAGAAAATAGTGGTTTTCATCTTGTCACTTTCTTGGTATAGAAAACACATTTTTACCCAAATTAGTCCAAATGAATTTATTGCGTTTTGGAACCAAACTCTTCAAATATAGCCATAGATGCTAGAATGGTGTTCAGAAATAAACAAACATGCACATAATATGGTATACATGTATACAGCAATGTTGTATAATTGTGGCCATAATGCAATTGTACGGCTCTGATACCCAATTGTTTTCCAGCACACCAGACATAAGTGACTATAAATAGCCCATAACTCAATAGCACACCTGAATCAGCTTTTGCACTGAGAGCAATCTAATATCTCTCTATCTGACTCACTGCTGTTGTGCTGCCCAGCCAACAAACACAACTCAAATTGCATCTTGCATCTAGAGAAAAACAAATAAAGTCTGCCAGTCTGGGCATGATGTCAAAGAGTGTAAGAATGAATGTGCCGTGGACTCATAATGTAATTTAAAGTATGTAGGTTTTATAGAGATGCTCTGAATGTTTCTGTGATAACAAGCTCGGCTAAGTACACAAATATGGCAACAATGAGCCGTATAAAATGAGTGAAAGCATGGCAGTCATTAAAAGAATCTTTATTTGCCGTTAACAAGACTAAATAGTGAGCGTTCTGGCATTGTGTTGCTAAGAATGAAAACTATGTGAACAAGCCCTAAATGAAACTCATTCGGTGACTTGGCACAAGGCACTAATCTATGTGTGTCCCGTGTGTGCTGTGCGAGCTCCCTCGCCCGGCCTCTCGTGGTACCTGAGAAGAGTTCTGGAGAGGGACTGATGCCTTCTGAAACTGTGGCGCCCCGCCCGGTGACCCTTAATGGGCACAGTGTTAATCCTCTCAAAGTGCACTCTCCTGCTGCTGTGGGCGTGACCAAGAGTGCGGGACGAGAGGAGGAGGATGTGCAGGACGAAGCAAGAAAGGATGAGAGAACAAGAGAGAAGAACAGAGAAGGAGGGTGAAAACAGCTGGAGATCTGGAGAGTCAGACAGCAAGATTAGCAAAAGGAAGGAAAGGTTATCACTCAACTATGGGGTTGAAAGTGAAAAATGCATGAGACACATGCTAGTCAAACACATGCACATGTGCAAAGCTGAATAATGGCATTGTGTGCACAAAAACAATGCAAACAGATGAACAGACGTTTATTCGTTTATCATGAAAAATGAAGTGATGGCAATGAGGCATTTCAACCCTCAAGCAAAAGAAATCACATGCACTTTCTGTCTCGGCAAACAAATCATACTACAGGCTGGTAATATCAGATGCTAATATGCCCTCCATTATAATGAAATTGCATCACAGACACACGTTAATCACAGATGTAACAAAGCATCTATAATGGGTTACATCTATGCACATTTCATGTAATTAAAACTCTTACCACAGGATTTGGCAATATGGATGTTGATGACATAGACATTGGCTCTGTTATAACCTAGCGCATGGCCCTGCTGACAGACTGCTGCATACTTAGGTGCCATCCTAAATGGATCCTCAGAAGTGACTGATTTGGAAACTCAACTCGCAATTGACTTAGGTTGATTGGTTAACAAATAATAATCCGTTTATCTAATAGGCATGAAAATACACAGCACATACAGTTTTATAATTTTATTATAATATATAATTTTATCTATAATTTTAATATAATTTATTCAACTGAACTGAAAAGTATTGATTAAAAAAGTATATATATATTGATTTAAAAAAATAAAAATAAAAAAATAAAATTATATATATATATATATATATATATATATATATATATATATATATATATATATATATATATATATATTTTTTTTTTTAAATCAATACTTTTGAATTCAGCTGAATAAATTATAATAAAATTATAGATTTCTCTCACTAAGCTTTCAGCAATGCATTATAGGATTGCTTCTCTTGTAAAGGATACATGCATTTCTGCTTTTATTAAAGGATTAGTCCATTTTCTTAAAAAAAATCTCAATAATTTACTCACCACCATGTCATCCAAAATGTTGATGTCTTTCTTTGTTTGGTCGTGAAGAAATTATATTTTTGGAGGAAATCATTTCAGAATTTTTCTCATTTGAATGGACTTAAATGGACCCCAACACTTAATACTTAACTCAACACTTAACAGTTTTTTAACGGAGTTTCAAAGGACTATAAACGATCCCAAATGAGGCATAAGGGTCTTATCTAGTGAAACGATTGTCATTTTTGACAAGAAAAATAAAAAATATGCACTTTTAAACCACAACTTTTCTTCTTCCTCCGGCTGTGTGACGAGCCAGCTCGACCTTACATAATTGCGCAGTGACATGGAAAGGTCACGTGTTACATATATGAAACGCACATTTGCGGTCCATTTTAACCAATTAACGGACACAAAGACATTAATTAGTATCATTCGACATACAACAATGTCGGAAGGGTCCTCTTTCCCCACACTTGTAAACACTGGGGCGTAGTTTCGCATACATCATCCGTGACCTCTTGACGTGATGACGTTTTGCATGAGGTCGCGCTGGGGCATCACAGGACCGGAGGAAGACGAGAAGTTGTGGTTTAAAAATGCATATTTTTATTTTTCTTGTCAAAAATTACAATTATTTTGCTAGATAAGACCCTTATGCCTCGTTCTGGATCATTTAGAGTCCTTTGAAACTCTGTTGAAAAAAAACTGCTAAGTGTTGAGTTAAATATTAAGTGTTGGGTTCTATTAGAGTCCATTAAAATGAGAAAAATCCTGGAATGATTTCCTTTAAAAAAAACATAATTTCCTCTCGACTGAACAAAAAAAACATCAACATTTTTTATGACATGGTGGTGAATAAATTATCTGGATTTTTTTATCTGGACTAATCCTTTAACTTTTATTTAGATTAGGGCTAGGCTAGGGCTGTCAAGATTATGGAAATTGGCTGACGTTTAATTGACTAATAAATTGTGACGATTATGCCCATTATTTTCCTGTTTTAGGGCTTTGATGGTTATGCCGATTAATTGTCTGTTTTATTGCTTTGACATTTAATTCTCATACATTTTTTTATTTGTTCATGAAATAATTTTCACACATTATATTCTGATTATTTAAATTAAATATTTTGCAAGGTTTACCTGGCAGTAAATATTAATACACATTGTACATATTTAAAACAAATTATTTAATTAATATATCTTTAAAAAACTGAAAATTCTTCATAAGAAATAAACATAATAAAGTGTCTGAAAAATAACTGAAAATAAAAATGCACTGTCAGTTAAGGAGCGCTATCTGATACGGTCTCGTTTTTACAGGCGCTGCAGCTCCCCTTGTGTTTTTTAGAGAGATGTGCAATCATTGCGGTGAGGTCAAACAATCATGATGAGACGATTATTGAATCATTGTGACAGCCCTATTTAAGCCAGCGGTATAATTGTGCCTTTGCATATGTGCACCTCACTACTAGGTTTACAGCAGAGCCATACTCCCTAATTAGTACACACGGTTAGCAAAAATGGTCCCTAGCTGGCATTAGGGTGGTACCCTTTAAAAAAATAAACCTTTGCACATAGTGGGCATATTATTAGTACCTCATAGGTACATATTGGCACCAAACGTATACATATCCATACCTAAATGGTACATATTAGGACCTTTATAAAGGGTACTGCCCCAGAGTCAGCTTGGGACCATTTCTTGACCTTTTTTTTGTGTAGAGATAAAATCTATCCTGTGATCTACTGGTCAAAGAGTACATTTACATAACAACTACATGCAATACCTTTTGATGGTTTGAGTGATCGAAGACTGACGCTGGAAAGCGGCTCGACGGGGGTCAAGGATGGAGTCACGTGGAGGCGAGGTGAGATGGGACGTTTCCACGGGCATGCTGACGCTTCGGTGGAAACCTTGCCTCTTTACCGGCTGCAACACAGAGACACGTCAGAGCTCTGGACGGACAGCATGAAGTGATGGATATAAAGAAGAGCAGATAAACAACAGCTCTCGTACCTGGATAAAAGTTGGAGGTTCGTCCAGGGAAGCCTGCGCAGGGGGAATGTCCAATTTGAGCCATGGTGGCTTCTTGCGCTGCAGGCTGCTGTTGCTATCTCGTCTTGGTTCAGCCATGCTAACTGCCTCTCCCCAGACCTGCCAGCTACATAAGAGAGAGAGAAAAAAAGTACATTTTCAACATCCACTACTACAGTAAGTTTTAACTGTATATCCTTAAAGTTGTAGGCAGTATCGTGTATGGAATGGAATAGCCACATGACAAATACTGTAGTATACTTTAGTATATTATAGTGATTATTTGTTATTGTTTATTATTTGTTAGTAGTATTCTGTAGAAATAATTATACAGCTACAAATCCATAAACACACTTGCTGAAAAACAAGGGCACATGGTGATCAAAAATATTTGCATATAACCGATGATTAGTTGCATTACAGACCATTTTAACCAACGCTTTCAAGGCAAATCATTCCTGCAGCTCCATCAAAAATCTCATTATATAAGCCAGCTGGATAATATTGCCTTGATGACATACTTAAATCAGCAAATAAACACAACACTGTAGTTCAAAACATCACAGTTTATGTTCGAGACGCAAAGAAACATGAATATGAAAGGATACAACCGACCTAAAACTCACATTTTCCCTTGGCCTTCCTTATCGTTAAGCCCAATTTATTTTAAAATACTATGCAAAACCGTATTACAGTAACAACGTTAAACACTTTATTGTTTTAATGTGACCCTATTACATTACACTTAGCAGAGCGGCATCCACTTAAATGGTTATATTGCACTTTACTTTATGAAAAAATAAAACTACTCCACCACTTAAAAGGAAATATTAAATCAAATGATATTGCTTCTTGATCACTTGTCACTACTGGAAAGTCAAATCGAGCACGGTGCATTGTGGGATACAATATTCCAAACAGTATGATTGTATGAATTGTCAAATTAAATGTGCTTTGGGTACGTACTGATACAACATTCGGCAAACATACTTAATACTGTAATACAGTATAGTATTATGCCATGCATAATAAACAGTCCCTGCTATGCCACAAGGTGGCACTGTTAAATCCACTTAACCTTACAGCAGCTTGAAGAGGAAACCACAAAATGTAAATAAAGAACAGTTTCACATCCAACACATGCTCAACACATTCACATACAGTTACAAGCTCAGTAAATGTTTCTACTGTGGGGGTGGAAAAGTTTATTGTAAATAATTGAAGCTTAAGCGCCACTGACTTTAAACCACCCTCTCATTATAGTGCTGCTTTGTGGCTGAGCAGGAATTTACTGAGGGGCCACTGCATCCTCCAGCCATATATCCCATCATGCTCCACAAACCAGTGCACACTATGTACCGACAGCAAAGAAACACTCCCTGCGTGTTATATCACCCATCATAAGTACAATTTAGTTATAGTAAATTGTCTGTTGATGTGACTGTTAATGATTACAATGTTGTATAAGCAAAAACGGTCACCTTACATGTTTGTTAGAAAAATATTGGCTATATCAAGATAAAGCAGGTTTAATTGTTGGTCAGTAATATGTTGTTTAATTGTGATTTTACACATACGTTGTTTGAAGGGGTGGTAACACTACACTTTTCATTTCATTGACATCCATTCGATATGCATGCGAATGCATCAGACCGAAAACACAAGCTCGTGCAAAGATATTTTGTGTATACCAAAGTTCAAATCTGGTGAACTTTGACCCACAAAATTATATTATCTGGAGATATGTGATCAGTAGAAAATGATTTTGGCTAGCTGAGATACAGCTTCGACCTAAATGTTATGAAATGTTGGGTTAGGTTTTTGTCTGTTGCTTTATCCCTTCTAGCCACAACCGTAGAAAACGAGTATGCCACAATATGACCTTTCTACATTTTCATGTAGGTATTTAGCAGATGCTTTTATCCAACACAACTACTAAAAAGCAAAAATGGATAAAGCCAAAGAAACTTCGACAAACCGCTTCCACCTATATTCGCAGTAACGTTCGAAAAATATTCTCATGGTCCAGTGTGATCGCCTCTTAATTGTGATTTTTATTAGTGATGCACCGATGTATCGGCCGCCAATATTTATCGGCCCAAAAAATTCTAGGGATGCACCGATACCGATATCGGCCTCGATACCACATTTTCTAAAGTACTCGTACTCATTAAAAGTCCCCCGATACCTGGAATCGATACCACGGTTTGAGAAATGTCTATGTTTCAGCGGCGTGTAAGGGGTTAATGCCTCGTGTTGTCCAAAGAGGCAGAGTTTACAACAAACTGGAAAACTAGTCCTTTGTGTTTTTGTTAAATTATATGATTAAAGCTGTTACCTGTAAATTTAAATCATTTTTTTTTATGAAGTACTCGGTATCGGCAAGTACTGAAATGCAAGTACTCAGACTCATACTCGTATTCCAAAAAAGTGGTATCGGTGCATCCCTAATTTTTATGTTAGAGATATCTGTATTTCCCACTTACTTATATAGGAATTTAGTCTTGAATCCCTTAATATAAACATTGCAAGTGCCTCAACTTCCAAAAATGGACTATGGCATTATCCTAGTACTTGCACACTAATTTTTCTTTTCATAAGAAAAACAGAACATACTTTTAGTACAAGTATGCAAATGAGAAACAGCAGTTTACTATAGCAGGAGTTTTCAAATGGGATCCGGGGACCCCCAAGGTTCTCTAGTGAGGGGTCCTCAGAAAATTTCTAAAGAAAATACACAAAGCAAAAACTGTAAAAGTCTACTGTCAATTAAATAGTCTATAAACAATTGGCTTTCTTTATATTACCACAATAACTACTCATCTTACAGTTTAAATGATTCTTACATACAAAATATGACAAAGTATTTTTTAGGAAAGGGGGCTCCTATCCTAAAGGTTTGTCATATGTGGAATCCCTGCAATAGTAAAGTTTGAAAACCCCTGGTTTATAGCAGCTGGATTTAGATCAGTTCTTCATAGTACAACTTTTAGTCTGTGTTGGACTCGGGTGTATTTCATACCTATTTTGGGATCTTGTTTACAGGTCGGGCTACAGTTTAATGACCCGGCAGACCTCTACTACACACTTAATGAACTCTATTCTCTATTGTCTAGAGGGAACCATTTGCAGGGCAGCATGACTGCAAATTATAGATATAATTGCCATATAATTTAAAGACGTAGCAAATGACTTACCAAAATGTTACAACCATTAAATTACCTATTCAATTACATCTCCATAATTACTAAACAAGTAACTAACTGATAAAAGAGTCATTTGTTTGCAGCAAAAAGGTGTGTTTGTTTATTGTCTATTTATTGCATCATTTCAGTCTTCACATTTACAACTTAAAATATATTTTTTTGAGTTTATATCATTTAGATACAATAACATAATTTCAGTGCCACTGCTGAATTTACAGCATTGGTCCAAAAATACACAATATTCTTCTGCGACCCATTTTTATTCCCAAAGCCATTTACTTTATTTATAGAGTGATCTGAAAGCAAAGTTTGTCATTCTGGGCTATATATTGACCTCGTGGGAAGGCATCTAAATCTGTTCTTGTTTATACTTAACAAAACACAGATTTAACACACACTTCTCTTTTAAGACCACGTGATGGAGTGATGATGGAAGCCATTTAGGAACATATAAATCACAAAAGTTTAGTAGCAGAGCATCAAGTGCAACCAGAGTCAACATTTCAAGTTTAAATTCATTTTTAAAAAATCACCCCGTGCCTCAAGCGTGAAAGCCTGACGCTTGTGACAGAGAGTGTCCGTGAGAAAGTGTCTGTCTGCTGAAAAGGAATGTGGTTCGATATCATCGCCGACCTTTTAGTCTGGTGCATTGTGATGACTGAAAATTCACAGCAGACAGGAGAGAAGCCCCCGCTTTGAGGAGACCCCGCTGGGTCGTGCCAATGGTTTTTCACCACAGACCACCGAGGAGAACACAAAGGAACCACATGGCAGGTTTAATATCTCAACACAACCATAACAAGAATCTAACTGTGACATTCAAGTTTATAAGAACCCACAATGCCTAATTCTGAATGCTACACATACGTTTGACGTCAAGGCCGAAGTATGGTCCACAAAAATCTTCTTCATCAAGAGAGTGCACGGGATTTTTAAAAAAAAACAGTGTACATTTTGTGCGTAGGTCGCCCATGCACATAAAGGAGAATAAACATACCAGCAGATGCATTGCATTTTGCTGCAATGCGCAAAAGTTAAACGTCTTTGTACATGTACACGTCAAATAAACTATGGTTTGCAATGCTCCACCATGTGCTTACGTATAAAAAACTATACATTAGGTTTTAAAGGACGTGTTTGTGCTGCGTGATGGCTTAGGTGAAACATGAAAGCTTCCTTTAAAACAGACCACCATGACTGTTTAATGTCTATATCAGTATCCTCGTTCATCTCATTAATCTACCCACTAAATCAAACCACTGAGCTCCCGCATGCACAAGACCAATCAGCCCCAGGTCTGCACGTTGCATTGTGGGATTGTAGTAATTATCCTCTACAGCAATGTCATTTGACTCCAACCCCTGCAGCAGCGGTTCATGAGAAACTAATATGTAGCATGTGCCTCAGTCTCTCCCACCGGCTGGATTTATGTTAGTTTGAAAGAGAGCTGATGTTACATTCCCAGCAATCAAGTCAAATCTTAAACATTACAGCATCAGTCTACCACACAAGCATGCTTTTAGGCTAAACGTCATGTCAGTTTTTCTTGCCTGTGCATGCACTGATACTATGGAATTCATTGCAAGGCTGCACATGTCTGAAATCCCCAGGAGAATCTCACAAGGCCAGCTGTGAGCGGAGCCGTGGGTTTTGAAAATTTCCCTAACGGTCGCCTGCTCTGTCATAAGCATTCACTTTCGGGTTTTGTGTAAACAGCTAGCCTTATGTAAACAATGTATCATGACATGTTTACATTTATGAAATTGTTTGACGGTGACACTTGAGCAATAACGGAAAGAGTGTATCTACCGAAATGTACAGTCAGTTTATCAAAAGTGAAAGCAGATAGGGACCGGTGACTGTCATGCTGCAAAAATGACTAAACAGTGTAATTAAATTACTCATAATATGACTCACAGTTCAAATCTTCTAAAGCCATACAATGCATTGTGTTAAGATAGAGCCACACCAAAAGATTTTTAAAGTGCGAGAGACCACAAACATACTGAAAAAAAAGGGTTTTTTAACAGTTTTGTTCCAGTTTTGGTCATCACATCTTTAAATTTCTTCACATAAGTTCACAAACAACGTCTTGACGAAGAACACAGGAAATCTTGCGGAAATCTCGCAATGTCTCTCATGGTCAAACGTGACTTGACTGTAAATAAACATGATGGACGACGGGTATGAAGAAATGTCAAACTGTGGACTGCTTTTTACATCTCTGATGTCCATCTCATTTTGAACTGTGCCACTTTGGTTTCGTCCTTCATCAGTTCGCTTTCTGATTGGGTATCGTTTTGTTTCAAGTGACAATCTACAACATGCATGTGCATTTGCACGTTCCCCGCACACAACAGGATTTCTGATCGTAAATATTCAAAACGATGAATTGGCCATATAGGGAGGACCGGGAGAATTCATGCCCAAGTTGATTTTGTCCAGAGTCCCGACCAATTGGAAGAGTTCTTGCATTAGGTTCCAATAACATCTAAAATGCATAAAAACACAGGACTTGCCGTTTTCTTCTGCTTTTCGAAGCGCTTGCCTGTGAACACGAGTTTTGTTTTACACGTGTCTATATTTGAGTGCGCTTGCCGCACATCTAAATTTAAAATAAACTTAAGCGCGACTTGATACGAACAACCTCTAAAAAATAAAGATCTACAAATCATATTTTTTATCAAATCATAGATGTAAAAATAAATTGACTATAAATTGTTATTATTTATAGTCTATTGCAAGAGGAACAAAAATATATTTGATGCAAAACTCATCAGTTTAAAAAGCAAGTTTCATATGAATATGATGTTTACTCAAGTAAAAAAAAGTAAAAAAAAATTTTTTGCCACAGGGTAGGTCTGCCTTACGTTATTTGGCAACAAACACGATCTAATTACTAAAAAAATGAAGAAAAAGATTTTTATTTTATTTTATCTGTTTCCCCTGCATACATTCAGTAGTTTTTGAATAAGTTTAATTGAATAGTATTAAAATACCTTATGGTAGGGCTGCACGATTATGGCAAAAATCATAATTGTTTAGGCTACTGTATTTGCATTGAATTGGAAATGATATATTTGAAAAATACAATGAATTGCAAGGCTTCAGAGTACAATGCACTATTGCAGATTTATTTAGGCTATTAAGAATTTAATTATATTATTTTAATATAGTCAGTCATGAACTAAAGTGGGCCGGCATACAAGGACTGAAAAGAAGTCCCACTCCGGCTTTGTGTTAAATTCTCCGATTTGCGATTGGAGCGCCTCTGATGTGCTTTCGAGTCGATTCAGATGCTCTTAACACACCACGAACCAGAGGAAAATCTGATAATCGGTTCAACCACAAAGACGATTGGGATTTTACCTGAGATTTTTGTAAAGGGGAAAATCATCCCAAATTCAGCCTGATTATCTTGTGGTGAGATTTAGGAACAAACAAAGGTTAATTTTAACGAAAAGTGACCAACCACATTATACATAATGCTTTGTATTGTCCCTCTAATTCTGGAGTGATTATAAAATGTAATAAAGGATTTTTTTAATATCCCCTACAGTCTAAGGAGATGGTTTGGTAGGTCATGGGAAGGATATTCTTACAATAAACGACAGTGATATCCTTGTGGAGGGATTCCATGAATTCACATGGCTATCATCCAAAGGATATGAGACTTCTTTGAAGGTTTTCACAGATTTATGCTTCCACACATAAAAGGAAATTGCCACAGTTAAGAGCTTCAAAAAGGTCACTTGTATCAAAGTTATAAAGAAAGTGGAGACTGTTAGAATGGTGAGATGTCAAACATATTTTAGGAAAGCTGTAATCCAACACTATAGCCTACAGAAAACTCATATATCACCTGCTTGGGTGGAGATGGTTTCTTTTTGTCTGCACAAGTAGGCAAAAACATGTTATTATTTACAAAATTAAACGTTTGTTTAACTGATTTGCTTTGATTGTCCAATTCAACCAAGAAAAAGATAATAAGTGATGCTTTTGTGATGTACTGTTTTCTACATACTGTAAAGATGCATACATTGGGTAAATATAACCTTGATCTATTTAATATTGAATGAGTAGGATCATGTGAAAATTAATGACTGATATCAAACTTTAGCCTTTCACAGACAGGATTTATCTCAGCCATCACTATTTACGCTAAAACATCCTGTCTCACAACATAAACCATTTAAAAACAACACCAGATGCTTTCAAATTATGTCTGAAAGTCTTTGTCGAATATTTAACCAGAGAAATGCTTTTAAACAGAGTCTCTGTCTTATTAAAATAGGAATTAGGTTATAGGTTAACTTGCAAAAAACTGTTCCAGCTTTTGAGGTTTTTGTCACGGCAGTCTTTTATATACAGGCTTTATGCTTTATTTATAATTTCTAAGATCTGTTCATGGGATAAATGATTACAATAACTTGCTGAATGAGAGGTTGTTACGCGTGACAGGTCGTGTAGTAACAGATTAGAGAGGGTGGGACTTTAAAGCTAATTGTAGCTTGCCGAGTGATGCTTACATTGTGTGTGTGTTAAATTAGTGTAGTGTGTTTTCGGGATGGTAAGCTGTAGATTTGCACATTTTCCTTTTTCAGCAGGCCGTCTGTTTTTACGTCTCAAGCCACCCAGGACCCTCACCAACAGCAGGCCTAATGGAAACTTCCTTTTTGAGATTTTCCACATTTGAGCCGAATATAGAACAGCCTGGCAACCAGATCCAATTGTTCTTAAGAAATTTATCTGATTAGACCAAGAGGTCAGAATTTGGCTTGTTTTCATAACCCATTTTGCTACTGCTGGTAAATGAACTTACAATACATTTCCTGCAGTATGGATGCTGGTCTGCATGCAGATACCTTGTTTTAGGTTTGCTGAAAGAGCCCCAGGGCTGTAGAAAGAGGTTTAATGAGTTAGGCCAAGGAAAGAGTGATGGATGGATGACCTCATTTATTTGTGTGTTTGAAACACTGGCCACATCCTTTCCAAACACAACACATCCTGGCTGAGGGTCTCTCTCGATCTCTCACACACCCCGTTCCAGCTCAATTTCTTGCTCTGCACTCTGGTTTTGTAAATGTTACGCCTTTTTTCACCTCCCACTTTTGCACACAAAGCACACAGCAGCCAGCAGTGTTTCCTCCCATGGCAAGCTGACTCCTCTTGTTTCCTCTTACACACTATCAGCAGTGTGTCCAGAGTATCTGCCCTGTCTCAACAAGTCAGGCTGAAAGAAATTTCCCCTTTACATCTAAACATGGAAAGACTGACAGAGTTGAACTTTAAACTCTAGTATTTCGAAACTACATGCATGTAGGCAAGCAGAAACTTTGCAAAGCAATGGCCCACAAGACAAAAGCCACATGGAAGTGTGTACAGTCTGTGAAATCATGAAAATTATCTTCTTTGTTTCTCAATAGAATTAAATTTTACGAATCTAATACGCTATTTCTGCTTATCTCATGTTAATCTTAAGTACCTATAGAGTGGTATTACATCCTTTATATATCCAAAGAGTCTTTAGTTTTATTTTTACAGATTTGTAGCTGTAGCAATTCTTGAGCTCCTGGAGGCGTACGTAGGTGGACCGAATCACAAGCAAGCAACACATACAAAGCATTATCCCACTATCTCAGGATAACTTATGAATCACTACATGTTCGTGTCGTTGACATTATATGCACTAACAAAACAGACATTTGATGCAGGTTTACTTACCGCCTGCGACTTATAACCCGATTGGGACCGCCCCATTTCAACGTAATCCTGCATTAAATAAACACACACGCACAACTCCACTGCAACCCCGCATAAACAACCTATATCTTTTGTTTTCATAAGGCTGGGTTGTTTGGGAAGCTTAAATTTCCCTCACAAACAACAACACAGTTGGTGACGTTGATTTCGTGTCAGCTCTTGTTTGGTGTGTGTGTATGTGTGTGTGTGTGCTGTTTTGTTTAAATGCCCATATAAGGGCTTCCACTGTACTTCCTGCACTAGAATTGCCCATAAAAGAAATAAAGATTGTTACTTATGAATCTTTCATGTTTGAAAAAAAAAAGTTTCTTAAACTTGTACGAACCCTGGTGAAGTGCATTCAGCAGAAAAATATTCTGTTATACGTCCAACTGCTTTTTTGACACTTTGCCTATGGTTAGCTTGAAGAACTCTTGAAAAGTGTTAATAAGTCAGAATGCATGAAATTGCTTTAACCACCCACCCCCTTAATCCCAGCCTCAGTCCATACAAAAATAATGATTTGTTGACAGAAGCCATTCAAAGTCTGATAAAAAATGCTCGTATACAAGAAATCTTGACAGAGGCACTTTTGAGGTTTTGCATCAAGCTCTTCATACATTAACCCACTACAGTTGTTTAAACCACTTTAATGATGGATGGATGTAGGGCTGTCAAAAGATTAATGGCAATTAATCACATACAAAAAGTTTGTGTTTGCATAATATATATGTGTGTACTGTGTGTAAATATTATGTACTATATATAAATACACAGACACATGTATGAATTTAAGAAAATAAGAAAAAAATGTATTCATGTATAATTTTTAAAAAATTTATATATATAATATATAATATCAAAATCAAAATCACACACACATATATGCCAGATATAAGTGGGCAGTTGTTAATATACTTGGGAGAGCCGCCCAAGTAAAGTAAATGTGTGGGAAACACCTTCTGATTGGTGTAATTTGGACAATCTAAGCATGCACCACACAAATGATAGACACGTAAAATAAATGCAAGTTATCCCAGCTCCCTGCGACTTGTATATCGCGATGGCGATACATTTTCGATATGTCGTGCAGCCCTATTTCAAATAATTACAAACAATGCACACACATAAATAAAAAAATGCTAAAAAAACTTTTATTATGTATGCAAATAATCGCAATTAATCTTTTGACAGCCCTAGATGAATGTGCTTTTTGGAGCTTCGCCATGTTGAGTCCCATATAAGAAGATAAAATTACAACATTTTAATATAAAATTATAAGTTTGTGTTCAACTGAAAACATGAAGTAATATACATATGAGTCATTTTAGAGATTTTTCATATTTTGGTGAACTATTCCCTGAACAAAAAAAAACAGCTTTAAATTTAATGATAATACTATGAAACTATGTTCATTCCCTGAGCAACAAAATGTTTAATGCGATGTTGTCCTGTAAACGTAGCCTATTTTGAGTCTGTCTGTGAATATAAAGTGTCGAATCAGGCTTTTTATCTTTTTATAGCTCACCGATTATAAGGCTGACGAGAGCTGCTCGAGCGTGCTGGAGAATACTGGACAACTTTTGAAACAAATTAACAGTCTAAAAATAGTTCATCTTTACAGCTGACGAGCTGAGCAGAGCCAGGTGACTGCACTGCAGACCACTGCCAGAATGACATAACCGGGTGGATAGTCATGCTGAGCTCACGCTTGCTTTAGGTCATGCTCTTAATGAAGAAACCAGTGTGACATTCACATTGTGCATTTACAGTACATAATCTTTCATTAAAATGTACAGTAACAATAGGTTCTGCTTTTTTAAGAATTTTTCTGGTGGATAAAACTAATTATTTCTATCGGTATAATCTGTATTCATCCTAATACTAGTTTATTGCAGTTTATCAAGTTTTTTATCTTTAAAAAGGACAATTGTTCCTCTGCTTATGTTCTGCACACAGCAAGCCTCCTCAACAGACTGAAATACTTTGCATAGTTTCCCATCAGTGCTGCATACCCCAAAGTGTCCACTGCGATTTTCAGTGCATGCACAACGGGCGACCACTGTGACATGTGACAGTCTATCACTTCCAACCATTTCATCTGGCACTAAAAAACAAACTTAAACACACAGGAATACCCTTAGCAGCTGACTCTCTGATCAAGTATCAGGCCAGCTGTAGGCGTGACCGTCTTAATCCTGGTGGTGGGCGGAGCTTCTGCTTTGCCCATGTTTTCTCAGCATGCCTCAACAGCACCCTGGTGTTTTTACAGGGGAAAGTATACACTTCAATGTGACCGATTGCAATCTATGAAGAGCATGTGAGAGCGCAATACGTGCTGCATGCTTAACCTACTTCAGTGTCATTACAGACATTCGAAGGCATTCCAAGTGAGCGACGTGATACAAATTCAAATCATGCGGGTCATATGAAACTTTGAGGAATACCAAGCGCTCAGTTCATGGCATAAACATCTGCATTGTAACACCTGATTCGCAAAATAATTTTCGTTTTGTAATAAACAATTCCTGTGTTATGGATTTTTTTTTCAAAAATCAAAACTGAACCATGTGTTTATATTTTTCTAAATGCCTGATGATAGAGTGGAGACTATCAGTCTATACTCATGTTTCTATTTTATAATTAATAATATACACGTGTTATGGATGTGTCAAAAAAGATTTTGGGTAGGGTTGTAACGATTAATCGTGCAAATGCGCGTTTTCTCAATAAATGAATTTTAATGAATTACGGTGAAATCCTGGCACATCCCAAAAAAAAGAGGGCGCCCTCAAGCAGAAACTTCCTTTGTGCCACAGAAGAAGTAGCATTACAAACGCTATTCCAGGAAATGTCTACAGGAATATTTATATCGCTGTTCTTCAAATTGTTTCAGGTATTTTCATGATAGTAAAGAATATTTCGAATTATTTTGTTTAACGAGTGTTGCTTTTTTAAATGCAAGTTATAAACGACTCAGACTCGTAATGATTTTAGATTGATAAGGACTTCCTACTGACCAAATGCCGTAGTACACGCACAAGCTGTGCATGAAACACAGAATCGCAGCCTTGCGATTCAGAATCATTTTTCAGACAGGCATTTTTAATGGGACACACTATTAATCGTTATGGCCCTAATTTTGAGAGAACATTGTGATTTAAAATGCTCAATACCTAAAGCAATAATTTTCGGGTCAGTGACAAAAACAGTTTGGCAAGATGAGAAATTCAAAAATCTTTTTTTTAAAGCATGCATCAGGTTTATTTCAATGCACATAGTGTATTAAAGGTTAATTTTATGCAATAAAAAATTACATTTGGACAATTTTTATGAAAGTTAAGACTGAATACACCTGAAAATGTCAAATGGTGTAACCCCAATTGCGCCAAAAAATAAGAAATATTAAATATTTTATCCATCTTGATGGCATGTAAGCGTAATCATCAAAAAAAAAAAAAAAAAAAAATTATTTCTTAATGTAAATTTTAATGTGTTTTTGTAATATTTGTCCTGACATATGCTGAAAACAGCTTTGTTTTCTAAATAATCTTTGACAAATTATGTAAAAATGTATCTAAAAAAATCATATTACAGTAAACTAGATACTTATATTTTCATTAAAAAAAATACTAGTTACACCAATTGACACAGACCGGTTACATCACATTGACGTTTTTGCAATTATACCGCAAATATTTTTTTTAAAATTAAATAAAACCAGACATTTTTGACTTGGTCCTCAAAAAAAAAAAGAATGTATGCAAGTAAACTGCTAATTTATTTTGAAAATGTAACCCTTTTACATTTAACTGAACCATACGGAAACAAAATTATTAACATCACGTCACTGACCCATTCTACAAACGGAGAAAAAAAATGTTCTTCAAAGAACAAATAACATTTATTTTATTAAAAATGTTTGTGTGTGCATTAATTAGAATTATACCACGGGTCTGTTGAATGCTGCATTCTGATTGGCTGAGAAATGTTCCGTGGGTATGCATTAATTTCTGATAACCGCACACCTAACTTGTCAAATGTCTTAAAAATAGGCACCAGAGCAATGTTTGTGGTAACCGTGGTATAAGAGGAATAATTGACTCCTGTCCTTTGAATTATTTGAAAATAATGCACACCCGCGGTGTAACGGCACGACACGAAGCATCTTGAATGTGCATTATTTTCTTATAATTCAATGGCCCGTCGTCAATTATTCCTTACATAAACAAAGTTATGGATTTGACAAATCTTAAAGCTGCACTTATCCAACAATGACTACATTTACATGGTCACCACCAATAATGCGATTTTTCAATGAGCAGAATAAAAACTTAATCGCAGTAAGATGTTGACATAACTGGAGCTAACCTAGTGTTTACATGCAGTTTTTATTTTCGGATTATTCAGAAAATAGCCCAATGCAGAGCACAATCGATAAACTCATACTGTCCACTGTTTTAATTTACTTGTTAAATAACAAATGCGTTCTTTTGGACGTATTTCGTTATTCGGTGCCGTGACAAGATAGAACTATTATGACAATTCCTGTAAGGGTTTTATACGCTGCTGTCGCATTATTTGAGCTGTTTCTATATAAAGGCAGACTGCTGACAGCGAGTTGTGTTGACAGAGTTTAGGGACAACTTCCTTATGTCAAGTTTAAAAGGAATTCATGCTTTTGTGACAAAAACAGCGCACTTCAGTTAGTGCGATTAAAGTGTTTACATGTCCGCATACTGTGATTAAAAACGGAGTATGCCAGCTGTTTTAATCCGATTATACTTAATGCGATTACGAGTGTAATACCGGATATGATTGACATTTGCATGGAACTGCTCAGATCTGTCTGTCTATCTATCTATACAGCCACGGAAGAAATAAGAGACCAATTTTGCCTTTAACCATCATTTCTACATGTATTACGACTATTTCTGTCCAGTGTCTGTTGAATTCCAACAAAAGCAAACCTCATGAGCGACATAAAGTCATCCAATAGCAATGTTAAAGACACATTAAAGATACAATTTATATTTCTGTAATATTCCAGACATTAGCATTTTGTTATTGAAGATCAGAAAACACTATCTTTTTATTACTATCCAATTAAATAAAAATGACTAAAACAGGAGTCATACCTGAATTAGAGATTGCTTCAACAATGCCTAAATAGCTTTTTAACTATTGGTTAACATCATTGCACACAGCTCCACCGCAGTGATGCCTCTTTCGCTATGCATAGGACAGATTTAATTAACACAGACAACTGACTAAGATAGTCAGCTAAGTATCATCAGCTGTTCCTCACTAATGGCCCAATCCAGAGGAATCCAGCCAGCCCTGAGTCACTATTGAATCGAACCCCTCAAGTCCTCCAGCACCATATTGTTCAGTGACCTTTCACTGTTTGCAGTATTGTGCAGACATACAGATCTTAACACTCCCTTCCAAAAATAGCCTTATATATATTTAACAATCACTCGTGGGGGGGGGGGGCTTAAAATGCGATAACAGGCATTGCTGTCTACGTACAGTATGTGTCACATAAAAATGTCACAACATGTCGGTATTTCACGTAAGACTCCAGAGAACAGTAAGAATTTGTGTAAATAACAAAGCAATTATCGTAATTTAAAGGTGGCAGATTCAGAGGAAGATTAATCTTGCTCTTGAAATTAAAGTTTTGTAATCTGGTTTTAGTTAGTTGCTCGGAAGAACTGCAAGGTGAATCAACTTGATCAATTATTCAATGACTCAACAAGCATGAATAATTCAACACCCTTTTCATTTCGGAGCATCATAAGTCTCTCATGTGGTGACTAAGCTACAGCTCTGAGTCCATTGAGGTCGAGTGGGGAGAGTGTTTCCTCTTGAAACCTAAAGGACAACTGTTCGCTCGATGGAAAAACAAGATGTTGTCTGGATCACTGCCAGTGTTTATACAACCATCAACCTCAGAAATTCAAGTGCAGCTGATACAACGGTGTGCCAAAGTCCCGTTGTTTTGATTTACAAAGCACATTTTTTGAAAGTACCTTAATAGTTTTTGGTATGTCCTCCTTTACTGTTCAGTTTTTGTATTAAATTAATGTAGTTGAACAGAAAGTCTCAATGTCAGACAACAAATTAAACTATTTTCAATTCTACTCACCCAACCAATAGCTCTTTAAGAACCAATAACTTATAGCAAAAGTAAGATGTTAAATGGTAAAACTTCTCAAGATGACAGTAAGGGAATTCAAGATTGTTATTGTCAAAGCCTCCATTTCCATGCCTGTCTTTTTTCCTATAAAGATTGTGTGTAAAAATGAGCTCCACCCATGAGCTGCTGTATACAGTACAGCTGCCAGCTCAATGTGTCAATGTGTTTGAGCAGTATAAACAGGACATGAGATGTCCATTGTAGTAAGACTCAAATCACATGACACACACAGTTCACAGACTGATACATAATAAATGAATTACACATTTGTGATGCACACTGTGGTTAAACATTCATCCAGAACTAAATATTCTGTCATAATTTACTCACATGACAGACAATCATTTTTACTTAACATTTAAATACAAATGCGCTCCTTAAGTAGCAGAATTCACCTAAAAAAACTCAAGTCAGTCCATATTGCAGTGACTTTAAGACTTCCAGATCTCACAGGAATCTGTACGTATTTTACGTGTTGGCTAATTCATATGAATTTGTACGAGGTGAATCGTACGATTGCCGTAAAAAACAATAATGAAAGCCCACCCTAACCCCAATGTCACGAGGTGAAAGCAAATTGTACAAAAACTACAAGAGTGGTCGTACGAATTAATACGAATTCGCCACTTCGAAAAATACGTAAAATAATTACGTAAATAACTACCTTCCTGTAGCGCCACCATCTTAGACTCCTCTGTATTCAGGAGAGAGTATTAGCGTAGTGTACGCACTTTTCTTAGTGACGTATGACAAATTCGGAGGGCGGGGGCACAGATCAGCAGCAGAGTAGCCTCCGTAGGCTGCGTAAGCTCTCATCCTGAATGCGGACGCGACTAAGATGGCGGCGCTACCGGAAGGTAGTTATTAACGTTAATAAAGTTTTAAATATGGATATTTCTACAACAACACTGCGCGGATTACCCTCAGAAGACTTTTTTATCATCCTGGAGCCGTTTGTATTTATTTTGTGAAGGATGGACGCACTTTTTTTTGGACTTGAAGATCGTGGACCCCGTAACATTACATTTAATCAACAGAAAGATCTAAAACATTTTCTAAAATATCCGAAAATGTGTTTGTCTGAAAACCGATGGACATATGCAACTCGGACAGCTTGGGGGTGAGTAAATCATGGGTTTAATATCATTTTTGGCCGAACTATCCCTTTAAGTGGCAGAATTCACCTAAATATAATCTAAAAAAACTAAAGTCAGCCCATATTGCAGTGACTATAAGACTTCCAGATCTCACAGGAATCTGTACATATTTTACGTGTTGGCTAATTTGTATGAATTTGTACGAGGTGAATCGTACGATTGCCGTAAAAAACAATAATGAAAGCCCACCCTAACCCCAATGTCACGGGGTGAAATCAAATCGTACAAAAACTACAAGAGTGGTCGTATGAATTAATACGAATTCGCCACTTCGAAAAATACGTACGAATTGCCATGAGATTGCGTTATATATGTAGCTGGTCTACACTTGGAAGTGGAACACAGAGAACCATGACTGTTGTATAATTTATGCAAAGCTACATAAGTTAAAGGAAAAAGAAACCTTTGATAAAATCTCATTCAAATGACCATGACTAAAGAACCATGTAGGCATTATATATAGTTACCGTAAAATAAAATGTCAACCACAACAGATTTTACTATTACGTGTATATTGTGTAATGTAAATAAGTGGCCATGGCTAACTCAGCACTCCAGTATGTGAGAATGAGTGACGGTGAAACAAGAAATAATAATCCACAGATAAAAATACTAGTGTTTTCGGTCATTTTATAAGAAATGCAAGTGGCTCTTATTGAAATTAAACCTCAAAAACAACTCGTATTGAACTTGTAACGTTACAATGAACACGCTAACTAAGGGTGTCACAATTTTGATTTTAAGTCGAAATCGATCGAAATTAACTTCACAACCTCGAACTTCGAATTAAAAAATGGTATCGTCGATGCTGCCATGTCACGTCGGTCGGCTTGCCAGGCGGGGGAAAAACCTCTCAGGTATTTTGATAGTTTACCTCAGCTCGCATGAAACGCATAAAACTGAACAAATACATAAGGATTACTACTTTAGCTTATGTTTAGACTTCGGATAGATGTGAGAGTGCATGCACGTGAAACAGAGAGAAGCGCAGCTGCTTATGACGATTTGTTTCAGATGCTATTTCAAGACGCACGCATTAAGTCCATGTGTGTGCAAGAAGAACGTCTCTCTCTACAAACTCTCTCGCGTAAAGTGAAGCCCACAAACCCCCATGCAAGGAAATGCACGCAATGTGCATGTTAATGTGAAACTATAATAATAATAATAAATATTAATTGCATAGCAGTAGTAAATATGAGGCACACGTTGTCACATAAAAATGATTGATGGTGCCCTTTGACCTCAGGGGAGGGGCTGACCTTTTGACCTCAGGGGAGGGGCTAACCTTTTGACCTGCGAGGGAGGGGCTGACCTTTTGACCTGCGAGGGAGGGGTTGACCTTTGACCGGACCACCCACGTCGTGAACCTTTGACCGGACCACCCACGTCGTGAACTTTTGACCGGACCACCCACGTCGTGAACTTTTGACCGGACCTCCCACGTCGCGATGAACTTTCGAACCGACCGCCCACGTTGCTCTAAACTTTTGAACCGACCTCCCGCGCTGCTCAGAACTTTTGAACCGACAGCCCACGTAGCACTGAACTTTTAACCGGACCGCCCACGTTGGGTTGAACTTTTAACCGGACCGCCCACGTCACGTTGACATGTTTACGTCAGGGGTTATCTCCGGGGTACGTTAAATCATGTCCTCCTACGATAAAACAATAAAAACAGTGTTTACACAAGTGGTCTTCATTAAAACACATTCCATGCTCCCATCATAATTTATATAAGGTGGGGGCCCCGATACGTCTAATAAAAGCCAGGGAAATCAGAGTTACGACAATCACAAACATGGATTGGCCATGCAGCTCGCGCGGTACTCCGGTGAGTGAATGGTGAAATAGCATGGAGCATCTAGCTACGGCGACGAAAAAATTTAACTTTTAACATGCATTGAAATTTTAACATGCACCTTTTTAGAATGCGTGACATCGTTATAATCTGCCATGCTGGCATTGAAATATTGTGAAATCCTCTCATTGATTAGTTTCATTAAATACAATTTTTTGGTAAAAATTAAGTGTTCTTTCTTTTCTTAAAATGCCATATCGGTTTCTTAGGCTATATTTATGGTAAAAATAAGCTGTAATTATATAAAGATTAGAAAATATGTTTAAAATGAACTTTCTCTAATAATCTTAGCACTATGTATGGATACGACTGATTAAAAAACATGTTCAAAAGTATCAACAGAATAAAAATGGTTTCTCACAGCAGCAGATGAAATACAATCTAAAAGAATAAAGAACAAGAATTCTGTCAAGATGATGATTTTGGTGGATTTTCTCTAGAGATTAAAAACAAGGCGTCATTTTTAAATGTCCTGTTTCCAACAATTTTCAAAACAGAAGTTATGTTTTTTCAAATAAACTGTTCAATAATACAAAGATATGGTCTTCTGCCACTTACACAGATCGTAGTCCTTAAAGTTGCATTCCTGAGAGATGCTTCCACTCCGAATCGTAAATCGTTTTGGCAGTGCCCGTGTGAGGGCCGAGATATTTTGTTTTTTAACTAGTAAATCATGTCCAGTCCTCCTGCGAAAGCAGGACAGTGTTTATACAAGGGGCCTGCATTAATGCAGCTTGCTTTGCTTTCATCATATTAATAAGTACAGCATAAGTAAAGACAAAAAGACACATATTACAAAACATTACCCGTCTAAAAACTGAGACTTTTAACTTTAGGTTATTAGTATATTAGGTTTAGTATAGTTTTCAGACTTCCAGAAAGAACTCATCAACTTAAAGAATAAAGCACTTATCAATTACATTTATTTTAATCTCAAAAACTCAAGTTTACGTCTAGTATTTATTATTGCACCTGAAATACAAGTACCTGAGACATGCTCACACTCCTTAGCCAAAACACTAAAACTTTTAGTGCTTTTGTATTTAATAAAATATTTGACAAATTACCCCATACAAGACAAACAAATTAGATGCATTCATTGAACACAACATACACAATCTAACTTCATCATGTGCTTTGATCCCCTCATGCCTCTGTCTCTGCTGTTCTTAGTTAGTAATGTCTATAAGACAGAAGTTAAAAATCAAACTACTTACACATTTAAATTTAAAGTCTATTGAACTCACACTACTCTTTACCCAGAATAACATGTACTTCTTTCGTGGTGACAAAGCGAGGTACATGATTTCTTCAATTTATAAAGTAAACTTTTATTGTAAAATAGTCAAATAAAAGAGTAAGACTAAAGACATAGGCTAACTGATGATCCTTACATATGAAATACCCGCACAAAATCATCTAGGCATATTCTTAAAGCGACGTTGGTTTTATTACACCTTAATGTAAGAATAATAAATCAGTATATACTATAAAGATTCACTTTGCTATCATTTCCAACTAATGTTGATTTATTGTGTTGTACTCAAAACATCTGAACTTCAGTCAGCTTTTTGGGGGGCTGAGCATTAATTTACTTTTTAAAGATTCCAACATCTAGTTGATTTTTAACCCTTACCTATACATGTTGCTTGGCTCACTGTAAACCCGGCATGCTTACCGTTATGTTTACCTTTAAATGACAGAGAATATAATAGCACTTACCCCATAAAAACAAAAAATGTCATCACAGAAAACAGTAACAAACCATCTGGTAAATTGAGTGTTGTAGAACAACGAGTGAAATCTATGTGTTAGTTCAGATTAAAAATACCTCGCTTTATTATATACAGCTCCACAAGGCAAAACAAAGATCTCACGTAGTCCATCATGTTACACCGGCAGTTTGATTATTGTGACCACCCTGTCCTTTAGTGCACTAGGGGCAGTATGGGAAATGTAATCATTTTCACAAGGCGAATCGAACAGTGTATATGTTAAAGGTGCATTGTGTTACTTTTAAAAAAGACAAAGATGCTAAATAATATACATAACTATATTATCAGTGGTGTATAAGGACCTTACATAATGAACTGAATTGTTTCTATTACCTAAGAACGAGCCATTTTTATCTCCATACACCGCGGGTCCCCTTATACGGAAGTCACCGTCATATCTCTACAGTAGCCCTAAACGTACAAACTGCTCTAAAGAGCGCGTTTCTTCCCTACGTTGTCTCAGACGATGACATGTTTGTCGTGCGACAGCTACCATATGGGTTTTAAAATTGAAGAGTTGTCTGTGGCAATTCACAATCTCACCACTAGATACCGCTAAATTCTACACACACCACCACGTTTCCAAGATGCATTACGATCTAAGCCATCGCACTGGGAGAGAGAGTACATCATGAGACATATTATTTACCATTTTATTTGTTGTTGTTGACACAATTTAATGTAAAGTGGAAGATCTTATTAATTTATAAAAAATAACAGCTTAAAGATAACTATTAGGGCTGAAACTAAATACCCTCATATTAGCTGTGTACATTATGAAACTGATTTTATTTCACCTGTTTTACAAGTTAAAAAAAAATTAAGCGTTCCACATAAGAAGCAAGAATTCCTTTTTCTACGGGTGCATAGGATGATATAGGATGATATAGAAAATACCGGGAAAGACCTTTCCCACTGACACTTACATATTCTATAGATTCATAACTCACACCGATGACTATGTGATGAGGGGCGTGTGAATTGCTGTGTTTAGAGGGGACGGGTCAGGATTTTTAGGTTACAAATCAGAGCCTGAAACTTAGAGCTCTCACACCTCAGATACGACGCTCTGGCATGTTCATTTAGTGGCAAATTTAAATGGCTACTTTCAGGAATTCTCTAGTAAATTGTTTAAAGCAAAGTTTTTAACACGGCATAACTCAACTGTGCAGGATTCAAGGAGTTGCAGACGCTATTTTTGAGGACGGTGCAAGCACGACCGGAAGCTTAACAAAATCAGGGAGAGACTTGTGGACGAACATTGTGTAAAGCTGTCTACGACGCTGGATTCTTGAAAAGAGAGCACAAATGTCACTTGAGCGTGATCACAAACGCAAGACGGCGCACGTGTGCGGTCCTCCGGTTTTTAAAGAAATGCTTTCAGAACACTGCAGGAGTGAGCTTGTTAATCTTTTTTATGCTGTAATATCTGCAAATGCTGATGTGTGCTTGCCGCAAAATTACTGCAAAACTGATGCCGAGCGTGTAACCAACCTCAAGAAAAAAAGAGATGTCGTAAAAAATCTGGACAAGTCTTTTGATAAGATGGTTCAAGTGTCTGTTAACGCCGATGAACCGATCAACGTGTTCATCAAAAAAGCCCTGAATGCTATGTATGAATGTAATGATGAGGAGTTTGGCATTGCTGACATCCTCCTCATGTCTGCATATGTAATAGATGTATGTGTTGCCGTAGCGACAAAGAAAGACCAAATCAATGTGCGTGAAATTGTTGAAATTGCTGTTGACTTTATAATCGACAAAGGTCTTGGCGCATGCACAGACTTTCTATTGTATCTAGACAACATCATAACCTTTGGTGATGATTGAAAACAATGCGAGTTCCTGGGACACATCGTACACCTGAAAACACATTCACTTTTTCACGACCTACCTTTAAACATTTGAACATTGTCTTTTAATTTTTCTTCACCTTCTTTCCATCTATAGGCTGTTTATTTGATAAGTTCTGGTTTTAGCTCTTAGAAAGTTTCTGATAAATGTCTGTGTGAAATGTTACCACAACATTCGGTCATTTGGACATTTAGACATCTTGTTCATACAAAGTGCGACACTTGTTATGTTATGTAAAAATAAAAGTGACTTGCATCAGTATGAAAAGCTAAATTCACATGCATGACCTGATACAAATTTGGTGATTTTGTTACTTGGTGATTTTTACATAGACACACCAGTTACTTTGCATAACCTATATAACTCTATGAATCCTATGCTTCAATAACTGAATCATGCCAGCATTTTTACTCAAGAATTTTAACTTATCAGGACCATTTTAAGCACATTACAATATACCATAATTTATTTACCATTCGTAAAACATGCGTAGTTGCAAAACTACCATTCAGTTAGACTTTACATTTCTAGACTGTGTTTTTTCTCAAAGGTTGCCTATATTTACAGACAACACACTACACCTAAGTGTATCTTAACAATGGCAAACAGGAATACCAACGTTTGCAAACAAGTGTAGTTAAGCACTTTGATTTTTGACATGATTCACAGAAAGCAACAGTGAATCATCAAAACGTTGCTAGTTTTTTAGTTTACGAAAGTTTACATTTTTACTTGCAAACGAACCAGGAACATTATTCATCTGAACACTTTCACCAAACCTATGTCTTTGTTGTATTTATTTAGACAATCTTTTGTTTTCATAGTTTTGATCTGTTCATGTTAAATTTCTTCTGTATATCTTCTAAAGATAAATATGGTCATTGTCCTTGGGTTTTCTCAGATTTCATAAACCTTTGAAACCTTCTTTGTCTTAATGCCATCAATGTATTTATTACTTATCCGTTATTTGCTATACTGTATGTCATATTTTTGAGTTTACACCATTCATTTTTACAGAAAGTTTCAGAAACTCACATTTACATGGAATTACGATACATTTTACTTTTAATGATCTCCAGGAGTGAGTGCTGGTTTAACAGGGGTAAACTGTTATCATGCCACAATCCTGAAGGTTTTTAAGCCAAACAAGAGTCCTTCAACACCTCACACATCATATTGATTTCGTTTAACTAAAAAACTGTAAAATTATGTACAGACCAGTTCAAATTGTAAAAACAGTAGTAAGAAAACGAATAATGTTTAACTAGTACGCTCGTCAGTTAAAGTTTTGTCATATGATAATGATATGATGTTTTATCTTTCAGGTATTTTGGCACAAGTATTTTGGCACAACTGTTTATCCCAATCTTTAATCAGCCATACATGACAAGAGTTTTTTGTTTTTGTCTGAAGCGACATTAAGCATCTAATCTTCAACATCGCACTGTAAATGTATAAAAAATTATACAAACCATCCTTAACACAATATACTGAAGATGCTGTAAAGCGTTTAATCACATGGTACTGATATCACATGATACATTTTCAAACAAATTCAAAGTTACATTTCACTATGTTCGCATCACAATTTACAAGCACTTAACAAACACTGTCTGGTTTAGTCTTATTTTTAAGCGCATTGATACCGTTACACTTGGCATGCACCGCACTTAATGTTGAAAGATTACTCAGTACACGTTGTAATGTTTTAATCACTTGGTACTGATTTTACACGTTTTACATTTTCATAACAATTTATACTCTACTTTTCACCGTCTCCACTGTTTCACAATAACAGATTTAGTAAGTATATACTTCACTATGTTGAGTGCCATTTTTAGAGGTAAGCTGCACATTAACTTGAGTACTGTACTTACTGTGAGTACCGTGTTTTTTGGTATCTGTACTTTACTTTATTATTTTCTAGAGAAAAAAAAATCCTTTAACAACGGTGTTGTTTAATTGTTGTAGCATTTTTGTACGTAGTTCTCTCAATACATTATGCCTCTGAAGCAACCTACTGAATACACTGACTAGTTTGTAGTCAGTGATCTTTGGAATAACGAGCTTGATGAACGATACATACCCTATAGAAATTAAACAAAAACAAGGTCATTAATAAAGGCATCTCCACTTTTTATTTAAAACTATAAAAGTTACACGATAGAAAAAGTCTTACACTCATTTACATTTGAATGAAAAATATCTTACTTTTCACGTCAATATAATTTAAACAGGTACTTGGGTGTCAAAAGTTGTTACTCTGTTTGAGGTTTGAAAGTCAGCGGATGATTTTCGAACACTAATCGGTGATGTCAAAATAGGCAAAGGTGATTATTCGACACAGTGCCTAACAGTGGTCATACTTAATAAAGTCTACTGCAGTTTTCTGAAAAGATTAAACATTTGTTTCATTCTAAATGTTTGTTTGTTTATATCACAGCCTTCAAAACCTAGCCTTTACCCTGTGAGTATGTAAAGTTTTAACTTATGCTAAAATCTTAAATTGGATATTGTCGGTCTTTCATAGCTACAGATTCTATTATGTTAAGTGTAACGATTTAATTATTTTACCTGCCAAGTGACTTATGTCAGGTTCAACAATCACAATAGTTACATTTGGCTTCGCAAAAGAATGCGCGCTGTGACATAACGACCCAAAGAGAGCACGTTGCACCTCTCCTTATCAGTTTACACTGGCCTGGTATAGATGCCGGCATTAAATTCAAAACTCTGCTGTTAGCCTAAGACAACCGCACCCAATACCTACACTCACTATTCATACATACTCGAGTTGCTTGCCGGCTTCAAAACCCGACTAAAGACACATCTCTCAACTATACCCAGACCCTGGAATACTAAGCACTTATTTCTATTTCACCTCTTCTTTCCTCACATATTCTTTCCTATCAATAAATAAAAATTGTTTACAATATGTTAAGTTAACTGAGAGTATAGTTTTTAGAACACTTTTGGCTCTTTTGTTGATTTCATTGCTACTGTTGCTCCTGCTAAATAATGAAATGTAAATGTTATGTGGTCTAACATGCAAGTATAGATGGTTTCAGCAGTAACAACATAAACAAGTGGCTTCGTGGTCTTCACATAACTTCCGGTAAACTCTGCGAAGAATAAATAACAACAAAGTCCTTTTAAAGTGGTTTATATATATATATATAACAAGCAAATAAACAACACATAGATTACAAGGTATTTCTTTAATGGTTCAGTATCTGCAACTAGTCAAAACAATAAATAAACAGAAAACTGCAGTAGACTTTATTAAGTATGACCACTGTTAGGCACTGTGTCGAATAATCACCTTTGCCTATTTTGACATCACCGATTAGTGTTCGAAAATCATCCGCTGACTTTCAAACCTCAAACAGAGTAACAACTTTTGACACCCAAGTACCTGTTTAAATTATATTGACGTGAAAAGTAAGATATTTTTCATTCAAATGTAAATGAGTGTAAGACTTTTTCTATCGTGTAACTTTTATAGTTTTAAATAAAAAGTGGAGATGCCTTTATTAATGACCTTGTTTTTGTTTAATTTCTATAGGGTATGTATCGTTCATCAAGCTCGTTATTCCAAAGATCACTGACTACAAACTAGTCAGTGTATTCAGTAGGTTGCTTCAGAGGCATAATGTATTGAGAGAACTACGTACAAAAATGCTACAACAATTAAACAACACCGTTGTTAAAGGATTTTTTTTTCTCTAGAAAATAATAAAGTAAAGTACAGATACCAAAAAACACGGTACTCACAGTAAGTACAGTACTCAAGTTAATGTGCAGCTTACCTCTAAAAATGGCACTCAACATAGTGAAGTATATACTTACTAAATCTGTTATTGTGAAACAGTGGAGACGGTGAAAAGTAGAGTATAAATTGTTATGAAAATGTAAAACGTGTAAAATCAGTACCAAGTGATTAAAACATTACAACGTGTACTGAGTAATCTTTCAACATTAAGTGCGGTGCATGCCAAGTGTAACGGTATCAATGCGCTTAAAAATAAGACTAAACCAGACAGTGTTTGTTAAGTGCTTGTAAATTGTGATGCGAACATAGTGAAATGTAACTTTGAATTTGTTTGAAAATGTATCATGTGATATCAGTACCATGTGATTAAACGCTTTACAGCATCTTCAGTATATTGTGTTAAGGATGGTTTGTATAATTTTTTATACATTTACAGTGCGATGTTGAAGATTAGATGCTTAATGTCGCTTCAGACAAAAACAAAAAACTCTTGTCATGTATGGCTGATTAAAGATTGGGATAAACAGTTGTGCCAAAATACTTGTGCCAAAATACCTGAAAGATAAAACATCATATCATTATCATATGACAAAACTTTAACTGACGAGCGTACTAGTTAAACATTATTCGTTTTCTTACTACTGTTTTTACAATTTGAACTGGTCTGTACATAATTTTACAGTTTTTTAGTTAAACGAAATCAATATGATGTGTGAGGTGTTGAAGGACTCTTGTTTGGCTTAAAAACCTTCAGGATTGTGGCATGATAACAGTTTACCCCTGTTAAACCAGCACTCACTCCTGGAGATCATTAAAAGTAAAATGTATCGTAATTCCATGTAAATGTGAGTTTCTGAAACTTTCTGTAAAAATGAATGGTGTAAACTCAAAAATATGACATACAGTATAGCAAATAACGGATAAGTAATAAATACATTGATGGCATTAAGACAAAGAAGGTTTCAAAGGTTTATGAAATCTGAGAAAACCCAAGGACAATGACCATATTTATCTTTAGAAGATATACAGAAGAAATTTAACATGAACAGATCAAAACTATGAAAACAAAAGATTGTCTAAATAAATACAACAAAGACATAGGTTTGGTGAAAGTGTTCAGATGAATAATGTTCCTGGTTCGTTTGCAAGTAAAAATGTAAACTTTCGTAAACTAAAAAACTAGCAACGTTTTGATGATTCACTGTTGCTTTCTGTGAATCATGTCAAAAATCAAAGTGCTTAACTACACTTGTTTGCAAACGTTGGTATTCCTGTTTGCCATTGTTAAGATACACTTAGGTGTAGTGTGTTGTCTGTAAATATAGGCAACCTTTGAGAAAAAACACAGTCTAGAAATGTAAAGTCTAACTGAATGGTAGTTTTGCAACTACGCATGTTTTACGAATGGTAAATAAATTATGGTATATTGTAATGTGCTTAAAATGGTCCTGATAAGTTAAAATTCTTGAGTAAAAATGCTGGCATGATTCAGTTATTGAAGCATAGGATTCATAGAGTTATATAGGTTATGCAAAGTAACTGGTGTGTCTATGTAAAAATCACCAAGTAACAAAATCACCAAATTTGTATCAGGTCATGCATGTGAATTTAGCTTTTCATACTGATGCAAGTCACTTTTATTTTTACATAACATAACAAGTGTCGCACTTTGTATGAACAAGATGTCTAAATGTCCAAATGACCGAATGTTGTGGTAACATTTCACACAGACATTTATCAGAAACTTTCTAAGAGCTAAAACCAGAACTTATCAAATAAACAGCCTATAGATGGAAAGAAGGTGAAGAAAAATTAAAAGACAATGTTCAAATGTTTAAAGGTAGGTCGTGAAAAAGTGAATGTGTTTTCAGGTGTACGATGTGTCCCAGGAACTCGCATTGTTTTCAATCATCACCAAAGGTTATGATGTTGTCTAGATACAATAGAAAGTCTGTGCATGCGCCAAGACCTTTGTCGATTATAAAGTCAACAGCAATTTCAACAATTTCACGCACATTGATTTGGTCTTTCTTTGTCGCTACGGCAACACATACATCTATTACATATGCAGACATGAGGAGGATGTCAGCAATGCCAAACTCCTCATCATTACATTCATACATAGCATTCAGGGCTTTTTTGATGAACACGTTGATCGGTTCATCGGCGTTAACAGACACTTGAACCATCTTATCAAAAGACTTGTCCAGATTTTTTACGACATCTCTTTTTTTCTTGAGGTTGGTTACACGCTCGGCATCAGTTTTGCAGTAATTTTGCGGCAAGCACACATCAGCATTTGCAGATATTACAGCATAAAAAAGATTAACAAGCTCACTCCTGCAGTGTTCTGAAAGCATTTCTTTAAAAACCGGAGGACCGCACACGTGCGCCGTCTTGCGTTTGTGATCACGCTCAAGTGACATTTGTGCTCTCTTTTCAAGAATCCAGCGTCGTAGACAGCTTTACACAATGTTCGTCCACAAGTCTCTCCCTGATTTTGTTAAGCTTCCGGTCGTGCTTGCACCGTCCTCAAAAATAGCGTCTGCAACTCCTTGAATCCTGCACAGTTGAGTTATGCCGTGTTAAAAACTTTGCTTTAAACAATTTACTAGAGAATTCCTGAAAGTAGCCATTTAAATTTGCCACTAAATGAACATGCCAGAGCGTCGTATCTGAGGTGTGAGAGCTCTAAGTTTCAGGCTCTGATTTGTAACCTAAAAATCCTGACCCGTCCCCTCTAAACACAGCAATTCACACGCCCCTCATCACATAGTCATCGGTGTGAGTTATGAATCTATAGAATATGTAAGTGTCAGTGGGAAAGGTCTTTCCCGGTATTTTCTATATCATCCTATATCATCCTATGCACCCGTAGAAAAAGGAATTCTTGCTTCTTATGTGGAACGCTTAATTTTTTTTTTAACTTGTAAAACAGGTGAAATAAAATCAGTTTCATAATGTACACAGCTAATATGAGGGTATTTAGTTTCAGCCCTAATAGTTATCTTTAAGCTGTTATTTTTTATAAATTAATAAGATCTTCCACTTTACATTAAATTGTGTCAACAACAACAAATAAAATGGTAAATAATATGTCTCATGATGTACTCTCTCTCCCAGTGCGATGGCTTAGATCGTAATGCATCTTGGAAACGTGGTGGTGTGTGTAGAATTTAGCGGTATCTAGTGGTGAGATTGTGAATTGCCACAGACAACTCTTCAATTTTAAAACCCATATGGTAGCTGTCGCACGACAAACATGTCATCGTCTGAGACAACGTAGGGAAGAAACGCGCTCTTTAGAGCAGTTTGTACGTTTAGGGCTACTGTAGAGATATGACGGTGACTTCCGTATAAGGGGACCCGCGGTGTATGGAGATAAAAATGGCTCGTTCTTAGGTAATAGAAACAATTCAGTTCATTATGTAAGGTCCTTATACACCACTGATAATATAGTTATGTATATTATTTAGCATCTTTGTCTTTTTTAAAAGTAACACAATGCACCTTTAACATATACACTGTTCGATTCGCCTTGTGAAAATGATTACATTTCCCATACTGCCCCTAGTGCACTAAAGGACAGGGTGGTCACAATAATCAAACTGCCGGTGTAACATGATGGACTACGTGAGATCTTTGTTTTGCCTTGTGGAGCTGTATATAATAAAGCGAGGTATTTTTAATCTGAACTAACACATAGATTTCACTCGTTGTTCTACAACACTCAATTTACCAGATGGTTTGTTACTGTTTTCTGTGATGACATTTTTTGTTTTTATGGGGTAAGTGCTATTATATTCTCTGTCATTTAAAGGTAAACATAACGGTAAGCATGCCGGGTTTACAGTGAGCCAAGCAACATGTATAGGTAAGGGTTAAAAATCAACTAGATGTTGGAATCTTTAAAAAGTAAATTAATGCTCAGCCCCCCAAAAAGCTGACTGAAGTTCAGATGTTTTGAGTACAACACAATAAATCAACATTAGTTGGAAATGATAGCAAAGTGAATCTTTATAGTATATACTGATTTATTATTCTTACATTAAGGTGTAATAAAACCAACGTCGCTTTAAGAATATGCCTAGATGATTTTGTGCGGGTATTTCATATGTAAGGATCATCAGTTAGCCTATGTCTTTAGTCTTACTCTTTTATTTGACTATTTTACAATAAAAGTTTACTTTATAAATTGAAGAAATCATGTACCTCGCTTTGTCACCACGAAAGAAGTACATGTTATTCTGGGTAAAGAGTAGTGTGAGTTCAATAGACTTTAAATTTAAATGTGTAAGTAGTTTGATTTTTAACTTCTGTCTTATAGACATTACTAACTAAGAACAGCAGAGACAGAGGCATGAGGGGATCAAAGCACATGATGAAGTTAGATTGTGTATGTTGTGTTCAATGAATGCATCTAATTTGTTTGTCTTGTATGGGGTAATTTGTCAAATATTTTATTAAATACAAAAGCACTAAAAGTTTTAGTGTTTTGGCTAAGGAGTGTGAGCATGTCTCAGGTACTTGTATTTCAGGTGCAATAATAAATACTAGACGTAAACTTGAGTTTTTGAGATTAAAATAAATGTAATTGATAAGTGCTTTATTCTTTAAGTTGATGAGTTCTTTCTGGAAGTCTGAAAACTATACTAAACCTAATATACTAATAACCTAAAGTTAAAAGTCTCAGTTTTTAGACGGGTAATGTTTTGTAATATGTGTCTTTTTGTCTTTACTTATGCTGTACTTATTAATATGATGAAAGCAAAGCAAGCTGCATTAATGCAGGCCCCTTGTATAAACACTGTCCTGCTTTCGCAGGAGGACTGGACATGATTTACTAGTTAAAAAACAAAATATCTCGGCCCTCACACGGGCACTGCCAAAACGATTTACGATTCGGAGTGGAAGCATCTCTCAGGAATGCAACTTTAAGGACTACGATCTGTGTAAGTGGCAGAAGACCATATCTTTGTATTATTGAACAGTTTATTTGAAAAAACATAACTTCTGTTTTGAAAATTGTTGGAAACAGGACATTTAAAAATGACGCCTTGTTTTTAATCTCTAGAGAAAATCCACCAAAATCATCATCTTGACAGAATTCTTGTTCTTTATTCTTTTAGATTGTATTTCATCTGCTGCTGTGAGAAACCATTTTTATTCTGTTGATACTTTTGAACATGTTTTTTAATCAGTCGTATCCATACATAGTGCTAAGATTATTAGAGAAAGTTCATTTTAAACATATTTTCTAATCTTTATATAATTACAGCTTATTTTTACCATAAATATAGCCTAAGAAACCGATATGGCATTTTAAGAAAAGAAAGAACACTTAATTTTTACCAAAAAATTGTATTTAATGAAACTAATCAATGAGAGGATTTCACAATATTTCAATGCCAGCATGGCAGATTATAACGATGTCACGCATTCTAAAAAGGTGCATGTTAAAATTTCAATGCATGTTAAAAGTTAAATTTTTTCGTCGCCGTAGCTAGATGCTCCATGCTATTTCACCATTCACTCACCGGAGTACCGCGCGAGCTGCATGGCCAATCCATGTTTGTGATTGTCGTAACTCTGATTTCCCTGGCTTTTATTAGACGTATCGGGGCCCCCACCTTATATAAATTATGATGGGAGCATGGAATGTGTTTTAATGAAGACCACTTGTGTAAACACTGTTTTTATTGTTTTATCGTAGGAGGACATGATTTAACGTACCCCGGAGATAACCCCTGACGTAAACATGTCAACGTGACGTGGGCGGTCCGGTTAAAAGTTCAACCCAACGTGGGCGGTCCGGTTAAAAGTTCAGTGCTACGTGGGCTGTCGGTTCAAAAGTTCTGAGCAGCGCGGGAGGTCGGTTCAAAAGTTTAGAGCAACGTGGGCGGTCGGTTCGAAAGTTCATCGCGACGTGGGAGGTCCGGTCAAAAGTTCACGACGTGGGTGGTCCGGTCAAAAGTTCACGACGTGGGTGGTCCGGTCAAAGGTTCACGACGTGGGTGGTCCGGTCAAAGGTCAACCCCTCCCTCGCAGGTCAAAAGGTCAGCCCCTCCCTCGCAGGTCAAAAGGTTAGCCCCTCCCCTGAGGTCAAAAGGTCAGCCCCTCCCCTGAGGTCAAAGGGCACCATCAATCATTTTTATGTGACAACGTGTGCCTCATATTTACTACTCATAGCATTTTTTGTCTTTTAAAAAAGTACAAATTGAGAATTGAATCGAATCGTGACCTTAGAATCGAAAATGTAATCGAATCGAGGATTTGGAGAATTGTGACACCCCTAACGCTAAAACATCAATGACACCTAGTAGCTGTTTCAAACCAAATGGTCTTTAAAAGCGAAAATGTTACATGTACAAAACAACTATATACAAACAACTTGACTACAATTATCAGTAGAGCTAGAAAAAACCTAAAAAAAACTAAAAATAAATCACACACAACTGTTCAACCCTCTAAACAATCCAGTGTGTTCAAACAAGATGCCTGTGTAACACCTATGCATACCTTACTTATATAGACCGTCCCTCCAGAAAAACACGATTAAGCGATTGCATGATTCAATGCATAATCAGCCAAAGTTCGCATATTTTTGCGGGGGCCACATTTTTCCAAATACGCCCCACTTTTGCCGTATAAATGACAGATTTCTGGGCGCAACATATGTGGGGCTTGCATGACTTTAATAATCCCCACGTTTTCGTAGCAAAAAGTCACTAATATCTTAGCACAAAGTAAAAAAAAACTGCATTTACTTCACCAGGCGCACCATGTCCCCTGTTGCCATGGGAACGTTATGAAGTGACGTGGTTATGTGACGTGAACATCATTGAAGAGCTGCAAACAGTTTTTGCAAGTTCCCCGCAGGTTTTGCAATGTCCCGCAATTTCATTGCATAAATATCCCGCATATCCCATCGCATTTTTTAAGATAACGTGCCGCAAGAATAAGGATTTTTGCCCGCAACAATAAAAAAAAACTGTTTTTCTGGAAGGACTGTATAGATAATGTCAAAAGAATTAGTCGTATTAGCATTTCAGTTTGTGGCTTGTTTTTGACAGGACAAGTGACCTCTTCCCATTTCCCAGCCTCTCCGAGTTTCCTCTCGGGAGAACAGCTTGCTTTACAACCAGGGAAACGGGCCATATTTTAAGCAGATCCATGACAGAGAGGCTCCAAACTGCATCTCCAATGTGCTAAACAAGTGCCTGATTGTCTGTTGGAGGTCAGTCATTTTCCTGTTAAGTGAGCTAAGAGAGTACTCTCAGTCACAGCGTGCCCAAAAACATGTGATGTTCATCTAAATAGTTTCCAGCATGATATCAGCCTGAATCAGCCACAGAAACGCTTATTGTGCTCTATAGATGAGCACGATGAGCATCATGCAGAACAAAATGTCAGCAGATGGACCATCTTTGTACAACAACGCAGAAAACAGCCGGGGATTGATAAGAGTTCATCTAAAAATTACAAATCAGTTGTTTTCTACTCAACCTCATGTAGCCTGAGACCGGTATACAGTGTTGTGGCATTTTGAAACTGAAGTTACAAGCTACTCGGTTGAACTACATCCGAGTTACTCTTTCAGAATGTGTTTATGATGTGCAACAGGTTAAACATTATATTAAATTGTTATAGTAACACTTTACAGTAAGGTACCGTTAATTAAAAATAGTGAATGCAGAGCTCAACGCAAGCCCTGAGATGTGGCTTTGGATGTGCGCACACACAAATCCTCAAACAAAAAAATGGACATCTCTTTCACGGCAAAGCCTCGAAACATTTGCAAATGTTGTCACTGACCCGATCAGTCAAGTGACAGTTCTGTCAACTGGCCCAAGCATCTTTCACCCCGGGTCGAGCCCTGAAATCAATTAGCTAACATAACAATGAGCAATGTGTTACAGTTTAATCTTTGTTAATAATCAACGCAAATGTTCACTGTTTGTTAATGTTAGTTCATACAAACTTCAAATGTTCATTTGTAGCAGAGATGTGTGTGTTGCTTGTGTAAAAATATAATTAATCAAACTCAAATATTTTTTGAATGATTGAGTCAAAACCAAAAAGTGTTGATCTACTATGATGATCAAAGAAAGATGAGATTTAAGTGATACAATTAACATATTTACTACAGGGGGAATTTAACTATAGATGTGTTAGCATAAGGAACGCTCTTGTAAATATTAAATGATACTGATTACATTACATAACATTATTTAGATAAAACAATAAAAACATAAACATTTTGGAAACTTGTATCACTGTGCTAAAAATATAAGGAAGATTCTGGACAGTGTTAGCTTCTGAACTTCAAAGTTTATCTTATCTGCCTCCAAAAAAGCAACAATAGTCCACAAAGGACAGCAAAGACTCCATCACATCCGGCTCAAGTGAGCCGAGGGTCAGAGGTCACAGTTTTGCTTATTTGAGGAGTGAGGGAAGGAAGTGCGTAGCGGACAAACTGATGAGATCCAAATGGGAGAAGGAAATGCACTCATGTCTGAAACTCTTCTCTACTTCCTTCAGCCAAATCCACGGAAACAACACGAGCCGTTTTTAATATAAAGCACTGATAAGTTCGTGACACGCCTGTCCATGATAAACCAAGCAGCACGTCACACATTGTCTACACACAGAACATAACAGATTTTCTTATCGCTAATGCAAACACTTTTACATCACTTCCTGTAATATTACAAAATTTTCCGGGCTTCACAAAAAATGCTTATTTCATCACTAAAAAAAAATCCAAGATGTCACAATTTCCTTAGAAAGTTTTCTTTTTACTGAACGGTTATTCCACATCACAAATAGAGACTTCCTCTAAAATGTGGGGCCACATTTTCTGGTTTAACAGGATATAGCATGTGTCTGATTTTGCATTTGCCTGTTTAATACCACACAGATTGCTGTATTTTAGTACCCCGCCAAAAATTACACTCAGTTTTGGGGAAGTTTTAGGGCACCATATGACTTTGGCCTCGTGCCCTCACATGACACAGATGAAGCAATTCACAAAGCACAGAGCAGAGGCAAATATCTGCCCACTCCTTAAAAAACGTTATTATTAAGTACACATCTCTATTGTACATAAAAAAACCTAAAGAAATCAGCTATTAGTGGGGACATCCAGCTACTCATCTTGTTTCAACATCTGATCTTCTATTATCCCATGCAGCTTCTGATGGCAAAGATAATGAGAAAGGAAATAATCTTATCGGAAACCCGATTCCTCCCTTTTATGTGTGCAGTGCAAATGCACATATGCATGGCAATAAGCGCATACCAGCTGCGCAGGTGCAGCTGATCATCATGAAAACAATGGGGGAAGCAAACAGTGAGCTTGTGGTTTAGACAAGTGGTCTTACCTGGGGGATATGCATCTGGGTTTATGCACAGTTTCACTATCGGTCAAAATTTTACCACAGTGAGAATCTAAGAAGTTTGCTTTGTGTAAGGATGTAAGACAGCAGCTTGCTTTTGATACCACCTGCACGATTTCTAACCCACAAAACCACAATGTCTCTGTTAAAAGGCTTTGAAATGAAAAGCGTCAACTGTTTTCTTTTTTTTATTCCTGCTCACCTCAAGTTTCTGCAGAAAAGATATCTTTGAAAATATCAAAAAAGTTTGCAATTAAATTACCATATGTGGGTGATTCAAAAAATTTTAACCATTTCAAATCTGCAATACTTTTCATAGGGGCTGTTTACACTTGGTATTAAGATGTGTTTTCATCGATCGGATCACAAGTGGACGAGAGAGACACATAACGTTTACACCTGGTATTTAAATCCGTCTCTTTTGTCCACTTTCGACCACTTCTGTCCTGATACTGTGAGGGGACGGTCCGTGAGACGGTGGGCGAGTCTCTCTGCTGTCATTCAATAATTATGAGTTTATATGGATGCAAACTAATCCACTAACTAGTCCACTGCTTGTTTTGCAAGTAAACATGCTGCACAGAGTTTTGTACGTGTGTGTGTTAGAGCTTTCTCTGAATTTTCAGCGCAATTGATGAAATAGGATCGCGCAACTTTCACGCTTTCAAACCGAAACTACGGAGAACACCCACAGTAGTTTTATCAATGAAAGGCTAAAAATAGCGCTGTTCACCGTATGTTCACGCCAGAAGTAAAAAAAGACGAAAATTTTTTGTTTAATACCTCAGATTAGATAAATGGGAGGAGAGAAGGCGGTCGCGTGTGGCTGTTCGAACGCATTCAACCACATTGCGTTCCGCAGCTCCAAAGCGATCCGATCGAAAGTGGTTTCGACTACCTCTGGATGTGGTTGAAAGTGGTCGAAAGTGGACGCGTTCAAAACGTTTTGAACACCGTTTACACCTGGCATTAACGTCATCCACTTGTGATCCGATCGACAAAAACGCATGTTAATACCAAGTGAAAACCTGTTGTCTTGTTAAGAAAAAGCAGCAATAAAAGACCAGATTTCCATTCATGACTTCAGTAATTGGGTGATTTTCTCAAGCATCAGACCATAACAATTTCTTGAATGCTACAGGAGCCAAACGGGCCACATTAATAAAGCCTGTCATCTCTTTTATAGTCATACGGTTCTGATGGTAGCTTGGCCGGGTTGTTCATTTTCAGTCAACCGTATAAATGTTGTTCTTAGGGATCTAGGCGAGTGGTTTACTACGATGTCTGTCAAATTTCTGCGGCTTTGTGTGCACTTAGGCTGGAGAGATGACCTTGAATGTGTCGACAACACACAGTCAGGGTGGGGGAATGGAGGAGACGCAACGGAGAAGAAAACAGCAGGGAGAAAGGGTGGGTGAGGTATTAACAACAGCAGCTCCATTCAGTCAGGCTTGGTTTCCTTCCTTTAAACCTCGCATAGATAAGAGCAGGCCAGGTGAATGCCAACATTTAATCGATAACTAATCAGGCCTCATGAATTGTTATGAATCAATATTTCACATAACAGTTGCATCAAATCTATACAAACAGTATGCAGATGCATTGCATAAAAGTGGATCCTAAATGAATTTATCACGCACTTAAATATTGATAACTATTGATTTATGATGTTGTGCACAGACTGATATGGCAGAAGAGTGGCTAGCCAACGATTTTTAGTCAATTTTTTTTATTATTGTTTACATAGTACATAAAGTTCAGCACAAAACCTGCTTCCCATCAGATTTACGCTTTATGACAGAATTCTTCAAAGAAACTAAAAATATTTTTAGCACTAGCAAAATAAATGGAAAAGTATTTAAGGGAGTGCTACTAAAACAGTCCACCATCTCCATCAGCAGTATGATTTCACGACATATGTCATAACTTATGGGCGGGCATCATTGCTTATGTGGAGTATCAAGATTTGCACTATACACCAGTGTGCGGCTGTGGACAGAAAAGCTGTGAACAGACTGAAAGTGCATTTGTCAGCAGCACTGTAAATGAAAGTGTAAGGTGCTGTGATGAGTCTGCAGTTGTGCATGGCATGCGTGTGCGAATCTGGGCTGCATTCCAAAGCAGCGATTTAAACACCTCAATCACTGATTTATTTTTATTGTGGATCCTAATTCTTACCTAGACATGACAACTCGGTTCCCCTTTCTCCTGTTTTTGTTTCCTGAAAGGAAAAGCCTCTTAGGCTGGATTTACACTGCAAAATCTTAATGACCAATGCTAATTTGTTGCCTGTATCCGCTTTTTTTGTTGTTGACCCGCTTACATCATCTTTTAAAAGCGACTTGTAGCCAATATCAACATTTACACTAAACACTTGGCAAAACAATGAGAGGTAGGCATACTGACCCAGAACAGCTTAAACAACCGAGGAAGTAAAACATTGCAATATGCACAGATAAAGAGAAAATGATTATACAATGTTTACTAGAGCCCGACCGATTTATCGTTTTGCCGATTTTATCGGCCGATATGAGCCTGTCGCAGATATATCTGTATCGACATATAAGCCGCAGATATGAATGTTTTTTTACAGAAAACATTAAATGCTTTTGAAAGATGTAAGTATTTGTTTGTCCAGCAGAGCGCACTCTATTGGTTGCTAATGGCGACCCAGGTCACTCACTGTAGTGACACCAACCAACCCCCCTTCAGTTCAGTCAATGGCTGTTTCTCAATTCTACGAATGCAAAGAACGGACTTGCGTTCTCGTGGAGACTGGTCTTGCAAGGCGACCTTGGAAGAACAAACTCAGAAGATTGCGAGAACACAGATCGCACTTGTGAGAATTGAGATGTGTGCGATCTTCCTGCTGGTCACGTGACCTCCCCAGATTTCAACGCGCAAGTCTGCATTCGAAGCATCCTCGATATCAAGAACTCATCCGGGTATTTTCACGCGTCCTCTGTACTTGCGTTCTTGAGAATTGGAAATGAACTTCGACTGTTAATGATGACGTAGAGTGAGGACACAAGGACGCAAGATCGCTGAAGAACGCATATTGAGAAACAGCCAGTCTCTCAGTTCAGGTTGCGACAGCCACACGGTGTCTTCACAACATGTTTACACCTGGTATTAAGACACGCTTTGTTTGATTGTATTATAAGTGGATGAGAGAGACACATTCCCGTTTACATTTGGTGTTTTTAATCCGTCTCTTTTGTCCACTTGCGATTTTTTTTAAAACACAAGCGGGAGAAATTACGCGAGGCGGAGAACTGACCCCGGATTTCCACCGACTGCGGAACGGCGGCGGAGTCAATCGGTTTCCATTCAAGTCAATGTGTGTATTTCCACTAACTGCGGCCATCTGCAGCTCTCCGGAACAAACACGCAGAGCTTCTATTTTTGCCGGATGCCGAACAGCTCTGCAGGGCGGAGCCATGACTATATCGCTTGATCATACCTGAATTCGCGAAATCTCATGTTGTGATCTGGGCTGGTTTGTAGAAATGTCATAATTTTACGTCATAATGGGCGGAGACAGAACTAGATATCGCGTGATCATCACGTGAATTTGTGAGACCTCATGGGTCCTCGTCACTTCAGCACGCAGCAGCTCTGCAACAAATACAGAACTGGTGGGTATTGGCCAGGGGGGCAGGTTTCATTTTTCATTGCTTAGCGAACCCCCACCTGCTGTTAGCATCCCATTGACTCCCATTCATTTTGGCGTCACTTTGACAGTGAATAACTTTACATCTGAGGCGTTTAAAGACTCCATTTGTCCATTAATTATTTCTAAATCTACACGAAAATGTATAAAAGGCTCCATTACCATGTATCTTACGTTATGACCCAGTAGAAGCAATTTTTGTAATAATGTGCTAACGATTGCGTCATAACCTGCGACTCTCTGTCGCACAGTAGAGAAATTACCGTATCGACATGAAGAGAAGCTCGTAGGCAATCTTTTGCTGTCTATGAGGCAATCGGGTGGACGTGAAGGCATAAAGTCAAGGGAGATTATTAATCTAAATACTTGCCAAAATTTGCTCCTGTTCACCCTCGCCGTCTCTGCAAGATTCTGTGGGTGATTCAGATTTCGCGTGGCACGGCTATTAGAAGACTTACAATTGTCAGACAGGTTGCTCACGTGACATCTATGTCATTAAGCTCAGTTTGAGTCTGCGCAGTACGCTCGACCCCCAGGAAGTGCGTGCTTCTAATTGACTTCACTTGTATCCGTTGAATCCAATGGGGTCGCTGTGTCCATTTCTTTTACTGTCTATGGTACTGGCCGACGACGAGTCGTAACCCAGCGGAGCCGATCTGCAGCCGCTCCACAGTTGGTGGAAATCCGGGGTCACGTTTAAACTAAAGCGCAGTCTGTGGGAGTAGCTACTTGTGTTGTTAGTGAACATGCTCATTTCAAGTCAACTGATTAAATAAGCTTGCGCAACACGTTCGTGGGTCATATCCAAACTGTGCCACATGAGACAAAAAAAATAAATAAATCGGAGGCACTTCAGTCATTCAATGTAAATGGGGCCTTACACTCCATGGGTGTGCATTTCAAATATTGCATGATCCACCAACTGCACATTTAAAGAACTTTACATCATTTGGCAAGCAGACTACAATGCCAGGGAATGACTAATGGAAAAAAAGTTTTGGCTGGTTGCTTCCCTATGTGGCATCAGGAAAGTTGCCCTCAATGCTTAATATAACATTTATGCATTTGCAAAACGCTTAGTGACTTACAATGCATTACAAAACATAAATGTTATCATTGTTTGTGTTCTCTGGGAATGAACCCACGACCTTTTGCGCTGCTAAAACTGAGCCAAAGAAACACATCTGCAACTCGCATGATAGTGACATCATGAGTTATATATTGTTTTGAGTCGGGAAACCACCATAAATTCCACAAAACCTGGAAACTTTTATTGATTGTGCAATATATTCACACTAACCTTACAAAAATCTTCTTGACAGTTATAATTTCTCATCATCATGGATCCACCTACTCCCAAAAGGCCACTGAAGTCACCCAGCAGCACAAAGCACAGCCACTGTCTGCTAGTTTAGAATCTAGACTGGTTTGATTTTCACCCTAGACTTCATGTGACTTCAAGTTTCTGCTGAGGACAGACAAACAGCCTCATCCCACTGATGCCACACTCACTGTATGCTAAAGATAGAGATGGAGGATCCGGACGACCTATTTAAAAGAGATTCTTCAACCTCGCTGTAATAATATTAGCACACAGGCCTAACCAGGAATGAACTGGGTTTAAAAAACAGCTCAAGACTATTGTCCGCTGTATTATATACAGCACAGGCAATTACTAAAAAGTTGTCCAATAAAACGCAATTTATTTTCAATCAGCGAGGTTGTGGGAACTTTGACCTAAATGGGCCGAATTTTCTAAACTTTAGCTCTCTATCCAAATTCAAGTTTGTATATTTACTTTGTCCTCTTTAACTGGCCCACAAGTCAAACCAACCCACCAGAAATGTCCCAGTGGTCCATAAGACCCATCTATCCTTGGGCCTAACTGTATTCTGCCAGATGTTTTCTATAGGCCTCAAAAGCAAAGAGATTATTTTGCAAGTGGGGATACTTTTAGCAAACATCTAAGTCCATCTAAACCAACAGTCTAAATCAATAGGCTAAAGCGGGCGTGTCAACTGAAGACATGGATCTGGTTTCCTTAACAATAGCGGCTTTTAACGAAGCGTTTAGCAATCTTATTACAAAACTTACACAAATGCAAGTCTGCAGTGATCAAAGCCCTTCCTGTGCAAACACCCACAACATTCTTACAGCCTTCCAAATTACCCACGCCTTACACTTCATCATTTTATACCACCAACACAGCTTCTGGACTTAATAAAAGTCTGCACCGACTGGCCGCCCAGTTTGTTTTTGTAGCGTACCTTCCAACGACAGACAGTATGGAAAAACTAAAAACAGCTCCACATGTGAAATTCCACAACCTTTTATGCTCACTGGTGTTGAATACAGTTATTTAATTATGGCAGCAATTTGCATCGGGCAGGGCTGTTGGCAGAATGAATTTTAGTCTGATCTATAGGCGCTAGTGGTTCAGCTAAATAGCCCTGCAGCAATACATTATATTTGTACTCACAGTGTAATACATACAGTAACAACATGCACTCTCAAAAATGCTGTGGATGCAGCGAAGTATAATCTGTTGGTTCTGACTAAATCAAACAACTCTCTCTTGAGAGTTACAAGACACTGACGTTACATTATCAGAGAATATTTCGACTTGCACACACAACACAAGCAATCAATATGTGAAAGACCACAATTTGTTCCCTCTCACCACAAGCATCTCACTATGAATTATAGCATTTGTGCCTTAAAAATATGGATCTTGATTGGTCAAAACAATACTCCAGCCATGATGATAACATAAACATTACAGTAACAGGAAATGTATCGTAAATAAACACTTATTAACTACTGTGTATATCCGGCCTGACCTTACAGGAATTCTTAAGTATGTTATGAGGTGGCTAAGTCATATGACTTTATACAATAATAATATAACTTAGTTATAATATATAATTATATAATAATTTTGGGCAAATGGCAACCAGCGCAGAATGAGAGGCACGCACGCTTCATAAATGCAGCAAATGTAATAACGTATCATACATACAGCATAACAAGTTTTATATATCATTTAAAATCAAGACATCCTTAAAAACATGCAACATATGAGAAAGACATGGCGATTCTGGGTACTTGTATGCTGAATGCTCATGCACGGAGAGCATGCATGTTTATAGATGAGAAGAGGAACGAGGAAGAGCGATGGCAACATACTGATTAGCTGGCCAATCAGAGACACAGCGCTTTTCAAATCGATGAGTTTTGTACAAAATCAATGCGTTTGCGGAAAGCAGTATATCTGGAGCTACAAAATTGTATGGTATGTGGAAAATAAGGTGTTTTTTAATTAGGGATGCACCGATACCGATACTGGTATCGGCCGCGATACCACATTTTCTTAAGTGCTCGTACTCGTTAAAAGTCCCCCGATACCTGAAATCGATACCACGGCCTGAGAAATGTCTATGTTTGAGCGGCGTGTAAGGGGTTAATGCCTCTTGTGTTGTCCAAACAGGCAGAGTTTACAACAAACTGGAAAACTAGTCCTTTGTTGTTTTGTTAAATTATATGACTAAAGCTGTTACCTGTAAATTTAAATCATGTTTTTTTATTAAGTTCTCGGTATCGGCAAGTCCTGAAATGCAAGTACTCGTACTCGTACTTGTATTCCAAAAAAGTGGTATCGGTGCATCCCTATTTTTAATCATAAACCATGTGAACACTCTTCCAAGATTCTTTTATTTGGTCGAATGTAAATTGTTAGTTTGAACAAATCAGATAGCTATCCAATTAGAGAAGTGACCAGTGAGGTGTAAAAAGGCCCTACAATGCCTGCTGGAATATAAAAATTAAGTGTTAATATTTTTAAATAAATATAGTAAAAATGGCATTCTATAAATGAGGGCTGGGTATCGATTCAGATGTTCCAGATCAATTCAATTTCGATTCACAAACTATCAAATCGATTTTGATTCTTGGTTCGATTTTCGATTTAATACAAATAGTATACTATATTTATAAAAAAGAACAGTGAACATAAGTTTACAAGTGGGTAATTAATAAAATAAGAGATAAGGAGCCACAAACCTGTATATTAAACTCCTTTATTTAAGGTACACTTGGGTACATTAAAACAGAACCCATCTCTATTAATTTTCAAATGCATTTATGTTAAATACAATACAATTTTGATGAAAGATAAAAAATGTATGCTGAAAAAAGTCAGAACAGTCACATTTCTTGATCAAAGAGGATCAGGTTATTTTATTAGTAAAAAAATCGATTCCTGGCCTTTGAGAATCGATTTTTAATCGACCACTTAAAAAACAACAACTTTTAATTGAAAAATCAATTTTTTTTTGCCCAGCCCTACTATAAATATTACTGTACTTATGCAGTGTCTAAGAAAATTTGCAAATAATAAAAAACATGATTTTCGGTTGTTCAGTATTCAGCTGAGTGTTTCATTTTATTCTGCTTCGACCAAGACTTTTCCTTTCGACGCTTCCCTAATATAAATCATACAAAAACATATGATTAGGAAAAAAACAATAATGAAGCCCCACCTCTAAACAGAATATCACCGGGGCTAAAAGCGGATCGTACTAAAATGTACGAAAGATTGTACGAATTCATAGAAATTAGCAATTTAGAAAAATAGTATATCACTGCGCAGTCCTCGTAGAGGTCATATATTAACCTAAGTTTACATGTCAGGGAATATATCTTTTGAGCCTTTCGTACCTTATTGCTAAAGCATTGGTGGCAGCCTGTCTTAACTCTTTCCCCGCCAATGACGAGATTTTCCGTCTTTCCGCAATACCGCTAGTATCCTTCCGCAACTTTTTAAACCCGGAAGTATTGCCCTATGGCAAGCGGCTGCATGTCCGTGTCTGTTTTAAAGATCGCTCTGAATGGGAACTCTATGAAAAGTTCATCACAAAAATGGAATTATCTCTGCTTTTTGCTCAAAATGTGGTGTTTTTGCAGAAACCTACTCATATTCAAAAGCTGATTACAAAAGAACCACTTGAAAGCAGAGGGTCTGTTCTTTCATTTGGTATATTGTATGTTTATATATTTAAAGAAGAACACTTTCTGGAAGGCATTAAACTTTGGTGAAAATCATGAAAAACGCTGGCGCTGGCTGGCAACTTTTTTTTAAAACGCTGGCGGTGAAAGAGTTAATGGTTAATATAATGACACATTCCAATCAAAGCGCAACTATAGAAAAAGTTTTTGTCTAAGAGGCTGTTTACACCTGTATTAATATGTGATCCAATTGACCAAAACGCAAGTGGACGATGCTAAATACAGGTGTAAACGGGGTAGGGCTGGGTATTAGCAAGGGCCTCACGGTATGATACATATCACGACCCATGATGCAATTTATCACGGTACGATACAGTACGTTGCATGTTGCAATACTTTTCTTTTTTCAATAAAAAATTTAAAAAAAAAGAGCTGATTTTTTTTTTAGTTTTTTTTAAACCCAAAGTGCTTCCACACGTCGGCTTTGAAAGCTGCAGATGTTTTTACTTTTTTTGCCATTTTCTCCCTTCCGCTATCTTCTGAGACATTGGTCGAAAGGCCGTATACTGTATGACAGACAACTGGACAGTGACAACAAAAGCAGCGGCGGAGGAGGTCGTTTGACGCACACAGAGGGATTTTAAAATTTCAATAGTAGAGATCGAAATATCGATACACTATCGTGAAAAAAACTATCATGATAGTTAGCTGTATCGATATTTTTGCAAAGCCCTAAAATGGGGTGTGAAACGTTTGGAGCTCATCCACTTTCGACCACATTCAGAGGTATTCGAAAAAAAAGCATTTGACCGGATTGCTTTGGATGATGAAAACAACAACAACTCCCATCATTCCACTGTCCTTCATAACGCCATTAAGCTTAATCTTTGTTATTGTTCTGAAATTGCAACCTCTAGTGCTTAAATCCTACATATTGTGCATTTAAACAATATTTATATAGAACTATCAGGAACTATATTGACCCACTTTAAGATACTTTCAAGAGATCTCTTTGTGTCAAAAGCTGTCAAACTAGTTAGATAACATCTCTCACTGCAGGCGATACTGTTGCATCAACTTTTCAATGTAATAAGTTGGTTTTACACGTTACAGGAAGAACTCAATTGCATCACAGAGCGCCTTTTTTGAATATCAACACTCAATTTCCATTCCCATTCAAACCTTTCTAGTTGTTGCTCTGGGACGCTAAGCTCTTTTATAATAAACCTTGAGAGCATAATTAACTTCTAAAGTCTACTTGGTTTTTTATGTGCCGATTTCATGACATGTGTTAAATCTGCATGGGAACTCAGGCTTACATATTACATTTTATACATCACAAACGCCTCCCTGTCTGAACTCCCACTGGTACTCACATTCACTGCTCATTTACCAATGGCTGCTGTCGATCATGTTGCTGAAAATGAAAACTTTTATTGCAAATTAACAATTTAAAGGCACACAAGGCAAGTCGGAGTATTATTTCTCTACTAGCTCCCCCTAGTGTCTGGGAGTAAATGCGTTCTATATCTAAGACTATACGAGACTGAAGGACACCGGGTCGGATACAGCGAACTTGCAAGTGGGGTATTCTTCCTACAGACGGTAGGGGCGGGCGAGAGAGTCTTCATTCGTCATGTAATGAGTCATTTAACCATATACCGACTTACGAAGATGATTTATTAAAATAAAAATGCTGCCTTGTGTCCCTTTAAGACACAAGTCAGTGTGAATGCTACTTTAAATGTGAAGTGATTCAAAAACGGCAAAAAACTAGGAAGTGTTTCATCTTAAGGCAGCAATAAAACAATAACTACTATCCAGAGTCATGAAGTTTCAGCAATTGCTAGAAAGCAAGCATACCTGCTAGCAGAAGGAGATAGAAAATATATAATTGTAATGAAAGTGATCCATTCTTAGCTAGACAAGTAGACATTCAGTCAGACAGACACACACTGGCTTGTGACTCATTAACACATGATAACCCGTCTCCATTTCTTCTAGCCACCTGCAGCACCTGCCTACTTGAAAACCAACCGTACCTCTGTACAGTGTCGACCTAAAGCCCAGTTGGAGCACACCTGCGACGCTTAATGATAACAGTCAATTGAAGCCCTTCTTAATCTGGCGTGTTACATCATCTTGAATGATGATCCCCTGAATGGGATAATGTTTCGAAAGCACCACAAACACAAGCTGGAGTGGGACTTGGAGATGGGCCAGGGGTGCTTCATACAACTACGTTCAGCACAAACTCAATATATCACTGGTTAGAATAGAAACTGTCACACTCCAAATAAAATCTCTTGTATATGTGCATGTAAAAACACAGGTTAGGTTTCACAGTGGTACTCATTTAGGCCAGTTAATGCCTCTTCAAAATAAATAAGCATGGCCTGAAGCCACACTAAACGCCTAAATGACAAACAAGAAGGCTAAAACCTTAACAGAAAGGTCCTACAAAAATGTCGTTTTTAAAGGCCCCATAAATGTGAACTGTGACTGATAATATTTTTTGGCCATGCAATTCACCATCTGCATTAAGTAATAAAAATCATGCAATTAAAGTAGATAAACAAGTACATACTGTATATATGTGTGTACTTTCCTAAACCATAAGGAAGTACGTAAACAAAAATCCCGCCTGAAAACTCACTGACTGACTGAAAAGCAGGACATCAATATGGTGTAATATTACAATGAACAGTGGAAAAATGAATTGCTATTACTCGAGTATTGCATTACTCAAGGCGGCTCAATACAGTTTGGGTGTAAATAGGCTAATAAATGTAAACCATAATTATTAAAGACAAACTTGGGCTCTCTGAATACATATGCAAGCATAGCTGCATTTATACACACACACAAGACTTGTAAAACGCAATAGGTTTGCAATATACCATACCACGATTAAATAATTAAGCTAATTTCACTGTGTAAAATGCAGTGTGTGTATGCAGTCGTAAACACAGAACGGCGCGCGCCTCTACGAGACACTAACGTCTCGTGATAAAAAAACAACCGCTACGATCAAGTTAAAGTTCGGCTATGTATGGTATGCCTTAAAGAACCATAATATCATCTGAAGATAGTACGGCTACTAAATATTAAATGACCAGGAAACCGTATATTTTCGTACATTACGTGTACATACCATACATATGTATGACAGATGGGTGCATAGTTTCAATCTCGCGAAGCTCTGCGGTAAATTACACCGGTATGTTCACAGCATTGTCATACATTAATAACCCACGGAACGAAAACTAAAAATGAAACCTTACGAAAGAGTACATACCCTTATACAAGTCACGAGCACTTTAGCAGTCGACGGGAAAAGGTTAATAGCTGATATCTCCAGATCCGTGCTGATAACCGATGCTGTATATATTTATTGCATTTCGTCCAGCGTTTAAGGAGGGCAAGCGAATGTACAGCTGCAGATGTCAACTATCTCAGGCTTTGGGCTTTCGACGATTAAATCCAACGTTAAGACATTATACAGCAGACCGATGTGTGTTTCCCACGCAGCGCGCAGTACATTCCCACGCACTCACGACACGGAGAGCTACCAGCTCGGGTAACTTTAGTTTTGGTCTGCCGGTAATTCAGTTTCACAGACTGCGAGCCCCGCCCGTAACGACCGAGAGTCGGTCAAGTGCGTGGCCGATTGGTGCGCGCACACACACGTTGGGAGGCGCGGAGACTCGGCGCGCGTGTGTGCGCGTAGACGTGACTAAGCAGGGAAGTCGAGTATATGGTTTAAAGACACAGGCGCCGTTTTAAATTTTTAACATTACACTTTTTGAGTTTCCCCAAACTACTTATAAAGTCGTGAGATACTGTTTATGACTGTTTTTATTTAGTAGTTTTACAGAGGCGCAATATAATCCCACAAAAATACTTTAGTAACTATAGTAACGCTATAATCGTAATATACTGTAGTATATTATAATTAGTATAATATAATAATATATTATAAATAATATTTTATACTACAGTATTCTGTTATTTTGACTATTGCATTGATTATTTGTAGTCAATACTGTAGTACACTTTACTGTAAGGTTCAAAAGACCTTAAAAGTTAAATACTAATATATTTTTTCATATGAGAAAAACAGACATTTTTTCATATGTTTTCATAAACGGTAACAATGACAAAGAAAGTCATTTGGATAAGGCGTGTTTGTCAGGCTTTAGGGGGTGTAAGTTAGATGAGCTCATGATAAGAAGTTCATAGACCACATGACATGACACATTTGCGAAACAATGTGGTAAGTTTCTTACTTTTTCTATAATCTGAATAACATACTAGCAGATACTAGTCTGTATAACCTACTGTGCTCAGCATACACAATGCACTGACCAAAATTTCCCCAGCACCTTGAATTTGTATAAACACACACTTTGGTGACTACTAAGTAATAATGGACTGCCGGGTAGTAGTCTACCATGGAGTGCCTATCAGAGAACCCTGCCAAATAACACCCACTGACCTCATGGCCCTACTTTACCATGTGCAGTAAAGGATGAATTGAGGGTGCACAGCAGCTTCCTTAAACATATTGTACATTGACAAATAGTACACACTATTGCTATCAGGACGAGACAAAAAAATCTTTGGAACAGGGCCATACTGTATCCCACAATCCTGTGCCTTTCATTTCCAGTGTGATGAATGAACCGGTAATATCAGCCATGCTGGTTTTTAACATCTCCCACTAAGCTCATTATTTGATCCGACATCCAGGAGCTTTAGAAATTGACAGAAAAATTGGATTTACTGTATAACAAAAGTGTATTACGATATTTCCCAAATGTGAACTGGAAGGCAATGAATATTGTTTATGTTTGTTGTTGCATGCTACCTATGGATTCATATGTTATTTATTTTTAAATAGTAAGCACTATACAGTGTGTACTGCACAGTATGCTCTCCCTTTCTGAAGATAGCCTAGCCAAGACTGTTATTTACTGCTTTAGTTTTATTCCAGGCATCCATCCAAACTCATTTACAAGTCTAATACATTGTTTGTGCAGTTTAATAGTACTGTATGTTATGTTGTTACTCACCTAACTTCACTAAGGATTTTTCACAAATTCTTAAAAGCATTGCAAAGCTGTAACTGTAATGTAAGTATCAATTGTACATTTCAAAAATGAAAAAAAAAACCCACAAAAAGTCTAAAATGTACAAAAACAAAGTGATGTAATTATTATTTTAAATGATTAAAGCTACAATCTGTAACTTTTGCTTCTACACTCACCTAAAGGATTATTAGGGACACCATACTAATACTGTGTTGGACCCCCTTTCGCCTTCAGAACTGCCTTAAAGCAACACTTAAGAGTTTTTGCTCTTTGCTCCCCCTACAGGTTGGAAGCGAATTGTATAGCAGTCTGCATAGTGGTAACAAGGCATGATGGATCCACGTTCTCATTGTGTTTACGGCAAATTCTGACTCTACCATCTGAATGTCTCAACAGAAATCGAGACTCATCAAACCAGGCAACATTTTTCCAGTCTTCAACTGTCCAATTTTGTTGAGCTTGTGCAAATTGTAGCCTCTTTTTCCTATTTGTAGTGGAGATGAGTGGTACCCAGGGGGTTTTCTGCTGTTGTAGCCCATCCGCCTCAAGGTAGTGCACGTTTTGGCTTCACAAATGCTTTGCTGCATACCTTGGTTGTAACGAGTGGTTATTTCAATCAAAGTTGCTCTTCTATCAGCTTGAATCAGTCGGCCCATTCTCCTCTGACCTCTAGCATCAACAAGTCATTTTTGCCCACTGGATGTTTTTCCCTTTTCACACCATTCTTTGTAAACCCTAGAAATGGTTGTGCGTGAAAATCCCAATAACTGAGCAGATTAAAATACTCAGACTGGCCTGTCTGACAACCATTCCACGTTCAAAATTGCTTCTATCACCTTTCTTTCCCATTCTGACATTCAGTTTGGAGTTCAGGAGATTGTCTTGACCAGGACCACACCCCTAAATGCATTGAAGCAACTGCCATGAGATTGGTTGATTAGATAATTGCATTAATGAGAAATGGAACAGGTGTTCCTATAATCCTTTAGGTGAGTGTATATCTGCATTTGTTTTAGAAACATAAAATTGCATGCTGCTTTACATGCATATTTTTAGCATGCTAAAGTTACATGAGTCAAATTAACATTCCCTTTGAAATCGTACCGAAGCAAGACTTATTTATCATTATTATAAACTTACCGTTAAAGGTGCAATATGGGACTTTAAGAAAGATATATTGACTGAAATGCAATATAATATACATAACTATATTATCAGTGGTGTATAAAGACCTTACATAATAAACTTTTATGTATTTTTTTTACCTTAAAATGAGATTTTTTTATCTACAAACATACACCGTGGGTCTCCTTACATGGAAGTCGCCGTTCATGTTTCTACAGTAGCCCTAAACGGACAAACTGCTTTACAGAGTGTGTTTTTTCCCTACATTGTCTCAGATGACATGTTTGTCCTGTGGCAGCTACCGTAGCTTCTCTTTGTGTTTTAAAATTAAGATTAGTTGCAAAGGTAAACTAACATTGTACCTTTAAAGTAAGGTGACAGTTTTGAACACTGATTTTTATGTACTTGCTCAATAACTAAATCTTTACTTAAAAACATTATGGATTGCAGCTTATCAACGATGTATTCAAAAGAGAATTTATATATTTAAAAGAAATCCAATAATATGAAACAAACATTTACAAAGCAACACCATATCCTCACTGCTGTTGTAAAATGTCAAGTAAATGATTAATCAGAGAAGCATTAATGAAATTCACAGACTCAACCCTGTTACTTTAAAATACTCACAACCGCTGTGAATACTTATTAAACACAAACAAATGACATAAAGAGCAAGACGACAAAGTAAAGGAGTGTTTGTATTGATGTTCACATTTATTTGTAGCTTGATAAAAATGATCTATTGTGATGTCAGTTACCTGATCTTGTGTTCCTGAGCAGAGATGTTTTTAATTCTGGACATCAGGTTCCTCCTCAAGTGCAGAGTTCAAACCCAAGACAAAGACGTTGCATTGACATGCATAGCATTCCAATTTCTCATAGACATTGTTGAGATTCTTTCTGTATTTGCTTTTGGGGACTTTCCAGAGTAGCTGTAAAGGCAGTGTTTTCATTTATTCACATGACTTCAGGACCTGATTGCCAATTTACATGAAAAATTAACAGGGAGCATCATTGTACACTTCTAAATATAAACCTTTAACATCCAATAAACCTTTATGTTTCAAAAAAGGTGAAAAAAGTTTAGTTAGATTAAGTATAAAATAAATGTTTTTTTCTTAGAACCTTTGACTGAATGGTTGTTTGAGTAAATAATTTTTTAAATTTGTATCTTATTGTGACCATTGCCTGGATTGAGCGCTGTGCAAACTTAAAGTTCTAATAAGCGTATGGTAAAGAAGGGGAAAGTCATACATTATTAAAGCCACACAGTCAAAAAAAGAAGAAAAAAAAGAAAAGAACTCCTGGAAATTAACTTAGATTTGATCTTACATTTGGCCCCAAAAGGTGGATAATAACAAAAAAATTTTTTTTTCATATTCACAGAAGGGCCTATAAAAAGTATGAAGTGATACAAAAGTTGGGCCTGCCCTGTACCCAAAAGGTGCATACTGGTACCTCAAAGGCACACAATGAGACCTTAAAGGTACATACAGGTACCTCAAAGGTATATAACTGTACCAAAATGGTACATTTGGACCTTTATAAAAGGTACCGTTCCAATGACATTTGTTATACCTTTATTTTTCTGAGAGTGTATGAATGGAAAGGTTTAGTTAATGAAAGACCTGGATTAAAATGGTGATGACAAGAATGAGATCCAAGTAGATTTCTCAGGATATTGTAGTTTTTATTTCTCTCTTTGCTGAAGATCTTTTTCAAGATAAGGGGCCCTCTCATGCCTGTGATATTCTTCATCCAGACTCGGGTTCTAAACGAAACCACAGGAACTATGGGAGTTTTCCTTGAAAGTCATTGAAAGTCAAGAGTTGGGTTTGGGACAGCCATTCAATGTTACAAGCAGGTTAATGCAACATACGTATGCATATCACACATTCAACTTCTATTGTACCACCAGTGACAGATCATGCACTATTTCTACATTGCAGGATGTGGTTATGTTTATAGCGGGATAGTTGGTTTCACAGTCACAAGAGGGGGATGCACTGGCAAGTGTGTGGCCAGAGAGCTTAAGAAATATGCTGCCCATTTCTAAAAGCCTCAGGCTGGAGATCACGCTTATCAATGCTTTTTAGGATATGCCAACCTGATCGACAATGCTACTGTAGTATTAAAGGAATAAAAATCTATGAATTTCTTATATTTAGCAAAATGTCTGAGCTGTCATTCACACTTAGACTGCTAGTGAAAAAATATTAGCAAGTGTGCTGCTGTACTTAATATCAATATCAGCACAGCTTTGAGTGAATTACGGTCATTTTATTCTTGAGTGAACTCTCCACATTTAATGCTAAATGAAAACAAAATCAATCAAAATGTTATGTAATGTGGGAGGCTCACAGGGAAGATCTAATTGCTTTAGCATGGGCCAGCTGTAATGAATACAATTTAAAAGAAGCAGAGGGAGGGCCGAGGTCGGGGCACATACTGTGGATCAGACTACAGGAGTATAGCTGGAAGAGCACTCAAGCTCTGCTGAAACATCATCAATCAGATAAAAGGCTCAGAAGCATAGTCTGAAGAGCCATAAAGGATTTCCTCTAATGTTAACCACCCTGAATACTACAGCAGCCGAGGTTAGTGCTGATGTGCTCGTTGAGCATATGGTCCGGTACGGTTACAGAAAAGTGGCATAACCACTCAATGTTCTTCATACATCAAGTTCATATCATGTGAGGTTAAAGAAAAGGTCTATGAAAATTGACAGTTTTAAGAAAAGTTTGTAAAAGTTTTTTATTCTTATTTTCTCATGATCAAACATTCCTCAAAATATCTTCCTCCATGTTCATCGGAACAAATAAATGTATACAGGTTTGTAACAACATGAAAATGATGACAGACTTTTCATTTTTGGGTAACCTATCCCTTTAAAGTCTCAATGAAACGGAAGTAGTGAACATCTCAGGCCTTGTCCACATGGACAAGGGTATTTTTATAACCCCGACTTTTTTACGCGGTTTGGCTGTTCGTCCACACGGACACGCAGTATCAGGTCACTGAAATACAACATTTTTGAAAACCCCTGCCAGGGTGAGGTTTTTCTGGAATGGGGTTTTTGCTTTGTATTAAGCCTTCTGATTGGCCAACGTGGCTTTACGATAAGGGTTATTTCACCGCCTGCTGGTGTGGCATGCTTTTGACATCGCGTGATCCCATGTTTTTGCGTGTTCATGTGGCCGGAGATGTCTTTTAAAACGAGCATGTGTGAAGGGGATTTTATTTAAACCGCAGGAGGAAAAACTCTGTGGTCTGTGTGTAGTCTGTGTGGACTAGGCCTTATTTTTCCCATTGTGACGTATATCTGAATGAAATGGCTTCTTAAATTTAAAAAAGGTAGGGCTTGACTTTAAATTATCAATTGAGAATTGATTGGAAGTTAATCACTGCAATCCTTTACTGGGCTCCACCCACTTACCATACCCGTGGCCTTAAAGGTATAGCGGAAGATTTTCCCGAATTATTTAAAAGAACCGACCCTCAATATTTTTTTAAAAATGCTCCAGAGAGGGAACGCCTGTTAAACGCGTGCACGAGACAGAGAGAGAGCATGCAGGAGCTCAGTTCTTCGCTCTGTTTACAAGTTTCTGTCGGCATGTTTACCGTGTCTGTGCGGTTCGTGACTTGTGCCAGGGCTAGCATCGCAAATCATAGCTTACATCAACTTTTACTAGCAGTGATTTTAAATGGATTTCTCCAAATAGCATGACAAAATGTACCTTTCCAGTAGAAACTTTGCGTGGGAAGCCCAACCTGTCCTTTTAGCTCACGCCAGCGTGTGAAATAGTCTCCCATAAGCATGGTCTTGTTTCTTTATTTATAGTCTTTTCTCTTCTTGTCAAACAATGAGTAGACACTTTTTCTCTTGCGACCCTCAGACATTTTGAAAAAAACACAGTGAGAACGCGACCTTCAATGAATGGTTGAAACCGTAGCACAACACACATACACGTGAAAGTGCGCATGTGCAGAAAGCGAACGTAGAGGCGAGCACGTACGACGGTTATACGTCAACATATAATCAGAATGATTGACATCTGGGATGACCAATAACAGTGGTGATCCACCCGGAAAACGAAAATCTTCCGCTATACATTTAAGTAAAGAAAGTTCTTTCTTGGGGGGGGGGACATGACATTAAAAAAAATAATGAAGCTCACAGATAAGTCATTTGTAATAAATATTATAATAATATTCCAAAGAAAGTTTTTAATTAAAATATCATTGTGACCTTAAAGTGGAAAAATCAAGAGGGAGGCCAAGTTCTCAATTTGAAGGAATTTGAATGTAATGTAGGCACAAAAAGTGTTTTTACTTTACTCTCAAATTAAAAACATGGAGTTGATTATCTCAGCAAGCAGCAAACATATTATATTTAAATAAAAATTAAATATATAGACTTACTTTTTATCATTAAAATGTCATTTTATAGAAATCCCATAATTGTTTCCACCAGAACATCTGCTCGGTTTTCATGTAAAGACGTACAACACATAATAAGATGCATGTAGTTACTTCAGTACGGCTCTTTAACTAAAGAAGTGATTGAAGTAAGTGTATTTTATTAAACCATTTTATTAAACCATATTCTGCTACATTCAGTTGTCCATACACATGTTTAAACAGCTAAGTCACACATGAATGTCATTGCACAGTATCCAAAAGATTTTGGCCTGTGACTTGCTGAGGGGAACTCTGCAATAGCTTCGGATTGGCCAACATGGCTTTAAGGTTTGGGATATATCGCCATCTGTTGGCTTGGCATGCTATTGACAGCGCTTCATACTGGGTTTTTTATTTTTTAAACAAGAAGGGAAAGCCTCAGTTTATAAAAATACTGCACCACACAATGTGAAGGTTCCTGGTTCGAGCCTCAGGAGGTCTTTCTGTGCATGTTCTCCCTGTGTCAGTATGGCTTTACTCTGGGTACTCCCATAGTCTGAAAACATGCAGGTTAGGTGAATCAGAAATTGTTCTTTGCCAACTTGTGTGTAGATTAACTAGTCCTCATCATATAGCCATAGCTGCTGAAATAGTGTCAAGAAACAATCATATATAATGTAAGGTAATAGCTATTGAGGGTTCAAGGTGGGCACAGATCTAGGGGCCCAAAACTGAAAAGGGGACCACAACATTCATGTATGGGCCCCAGACCAACAGTCAGAGGCCCAGCCCTGTGTAATGGCATAGGAAGATAAAGTCACGGTTGATGATTATCTATTCTGATCCATTGGAGTTCAGACACAAAGCCCTTATCAGCTCTCAACTGGCATAATGCCATGGCATTGTGGTAAAGGTGCTAAAATCAAAAGCAAGATCAGTGACATTCCAGACTCACTATTTTGTCTCGCCAAACCCCCTAATCCACATTATGAACACATAAATAATATGAAAGAGAATGATGACATTTCTGTCAGCATTTGCTTATCATCTTGTTGTTTTAAACCTGTATGAGTTTTGTCTTCTGTTGAACACAAAATATGATATTTTGATAAAGTATGGTAACCAGACAGCTCATGGGACCCATTAACTTACAAAAATACAAATACTATAGAAGTCAATGGGTAGGCCATCATTTATCAAAATATCTTCTTATGTGTTCAACAGAATAAAGAAACTCATCAGGGTGAGTAATGTGAGTAGGTGAACTATCCCTTGAGACATTGAATGTTGTATTATAAATCTATTTTTAAATCTTTTATTTATTTATATCTTAGGAGAAGTGACCCTAAAAACCCAAACAGCTAGAATATAAAATATGTGAAATATTGCACAGAGAGTGTAATTCAGTACACACAGTAAGTTAATGATTACGGTATTATGGTTAAAGAGAGTTAAACTGACATCTTCCTTTACTGAGATAAGAACAGGATCAGTAAACTCAATAAAGACTGCTCTGTTTTCTTAAAGGCGGGGTGCATGATCTCTGAAAGCCAATGTTGACATTTGAAATCACGTAAACAAACACGCCCCTACCCCAATAGAATCTGGACCTTCTTTTGATAGACCAACACCACACAGTTGCAACCCAGGCAACGATGTAGACACGCCCATTACTGCTGATTGGCTACAAGTGTGTTTTGGTATTTCGACCGACTCCCTTTTCCAATGTGTTTTTCAAAAAATCACGCACCCCGCCTTTAATTGAATGTGTTTAATGGCACAGATTCAGTTGTGATTCTGGGCAAGGAATCATATCTGAAAGAAGGCTTTGTTGCTTTAATGCTGTAAACCAGTTTAATCAGTGCAATATAATAATAATCTTTTTTTGTAGTCGCATGTCACAACAAATTTTTTTTTTTTCATGAAACAAAATTAGCTTTAAATAATAATTTTCTTCACATATGACATCTCCGCCAGAGTCCCTTCAAACATTAATGAGCTTGAAAGGTTTAATGGAAGAAATTTAGTTGACTGCAGATATTTCCCTCCACGGGACCTCTTATCCTTCTTAAGTTAACTGGCTTTCATTAGACAGTGTTTGCCAAGTACAATTATCCAACAATGTCAGGTGGAGAGAGTGAGAAAGAATAAGCACTATCTTTTGGCGGATGGTGGTGGTGGACTGGAGGGGATTGTGCAACCATCAATAGAGGTCCTAAATCTGCTTTCACTTTATAACAGCTCAACAAAAATGTGTGCAGTGTTGTGATAACGAGTCTGAGAGCAAAGAAGAAAAGAATCCAATGCTCAGCAAAGTAACACAAATGCTAAAGTTTTCACATCCACTAAATTCACTTTAATCTTCACAGGATCCAAAAAATCAAGTGGACCATTCAACAACACAAAGGGCCCTTTATAACCTACAAAGGGTTATCCTCGATTTTCCGCTTTTGCTGCCATAGAAACTATAAATGTGTTTGACTTCATGCGGCACTGCACACTTTGCTGTCATACGCCAATCGATCTGAGCAGTGAGGTATGCAACTCATTCATACTTGTTATTGCTTCTTTCATGACACACTGTGGGTTAACATTACAATGTAATGGTCATAAAACTTCATTATGTTATCTAACATGATTTGTCAGTCCTGATGGATCAATTCCTACAACTTTGTTCTAAAATCCTTCACAGCATAATCCAGTCCTTAAAAATGCAGTTTTTGTGTGATTGTTGTGGGCAAAAATCCTTGATCTTGGGACATGTTTTCTTAAAAAAAATTGATGGAATATGAGGGATATTTATGCAATTTTATGCGATAAAATTGTGGGAACTTGCCAAAATTGCAGGAACTTGCAAAAACTGTTTGCAGCTTTTGCAGCATTTCATTGATGTTTACGTCGCATAATTACGCCACTTCCAAACATTCCCATGACAACAGGGGATATGGTTGCGCATGTATGAATTAAATTCAACAGTTTTCAACTTTCTGCTAAGATATATATGACTTTCTGCTACAAAAATGCTGGGATTATTAAATTATGCAAGCCTTTGGCTGATTATGCATTGAATCATGCAATCACATAATCGCGTTTTTCTGGAGGGACTGAGCTTCGCCTTTGCTGTTTTTAGTGACCTCTTGTGACGAAAATAACATATTGTGCCTTTAAAAAGGAAAATATGGCGGCACAATATTTGTATGTTTATATATTTTTTAAAGAATTTTCCTGAAAGGTATTTTGTGAAAATCATAAGAAATGCTGGCTAGCAATTAAAAGAAAAAAAAAAGGATTGCAGGGAATGAGTTAACTAGTTTTCCCCTAAGGTCAATGTATAATGTTATATATTTTTTTTTGCTAAAATTAAATAATACTAGTATAAATAATAAAATTAATAAGTAAATACTATAATAATAATAAAAATACAAAAATTTGCACTCTTTTCTTTGACTTTTGGTGCTATCCATTGCCTTAAAGGTCCCATTCTTTCTGTGTTTTTGAAGCTTTGATTGTGTTTACAGTGCACAATAAAACATGTGTTCAAGTTTTACGTGTAAAAAAACGTGGTATTTTTCACACAATTAACTTATCTCTATAGCACTGTTTTCACTGTCCTAAAAACGTGCTGATGTCTTCCTTGTTGAAGTCCCTCCTTCAGAAATACTTAACGAGTTCTGATTGTGTAGTTTGTTTAGTGTGTTGTGATTCGATAGCAGCTTAGCTTGCCGTTAGCTTAGCTGGCGACTGACGTATTCCTGTGGGCGGAGTTTAGTCAAAAACTGTTCTACTGACATCATTAATGCAGGAAGTGGGCTATAGTCCAAGTCAGCCGTTCGCTGTAGGCTTTGAAAGGCGAATTCTGTTAAAGAAAATATATCGCCTGCCAGTGAACTTTGAGCTTTATCATTTTACAGGTATTATTTATGCTATTATAGCAACATTACACACTAACTTTAAAAAATAGGATCAGGAAGAATGTGACCTTTAAAGGTGCAATGTGGGACTTTTAGTGGCATTTATGGTAAATGGTAAATGGACTGCATTTATATAGCGCTTTTAACAGACCTATGGCCATCCAAAGCGCTTTACAATTAGCCTCACATTCACCCATTCACTCACACATTCATACACCAACGGCGGTGTCAGCCATGCAAGGTGCCAGCCAGCTCGTCGGGAGCAGCTGGGGTTAGGTGTCTTGCTCAAGGACACTTCGACACTTGGCCCAGTGGAGCCGGGGATTGAACCACCAACCTCCGGTTTGTAGACAACCTACAGAACCACTGAGCCACTGAGCATGGTAAGACCATGTCCATGCTCAGTCCAGAGCTCAGTCCAGAGCTCAACCCTCACTTTCGAAACGCATAATGAAGCTACGTTGCCACCACAGGAATAACATGCTGTCGTCTGAGACAGCGAAGTGACAAAACACGGTCTGTAGAGCCATTTAAAGTTAACATGACAGTGCAAAATGGCGACTTACATGTAAGGTGACCCACAGTCTATGTAGATAATAATTGTTTTTTTCTTAAGGTAATAAAACAATAGAGTTCATTTTTTTAAGGTCTTTATACACCACTGATAATACATTTTTGGATGCTATATTGCATTTCTCCTAAAAGTCCCACATTGCACCTTTAAAGGAACACGCCCACATTTTGGGAATTTAGCTTATTCACCGTATCCCCCAGAGTTAGATAAGTCCATACATACCTCTCTCATCTCCGTGCGTGCTGTAACTCTGTCTGACGCAGCCCCCGCTAGCTTAGCTTAGCACAAAGACTGGAAATGCATGGCTCCAGCTAGTATACTGCTCCCAATAAGTGACAAAATAACGCGATCATTTTCCTATTTATGTGTTGTGATTTGTATAGTCAAACCGTGTACAAATAACAAGGTGATATGAGACACAGCGATCTTTTAACAGTATACATACTGAGAACTATATTCTCAGAAGACGAAGCACTGCCGCATGGGCGGAGTGATCTGCTCGCAGCACACGAGAAGCCCCTGGTGAGGAGCAGAGAGTTCGGTCAGAGTTGTGCAAATCACTCCGCCCATGCGGCAGTGCTTCGTCTTCAGAGAATATAGTTCTCAGTATGTATACTGTTAAAAGATCGCTGTGTCTCATATCACCTTGTTATTTGTACACGGTTTGACTATACAAATCACAACACATAAATAGGAAAATGATCGCGTTATTTTGTCACCTATTGGGAGCAGTATACTAGCTGGAGCCATGCATTTCCAGTCTTTGTGCTAAGCTAAGCTAGCGGGGGCTGCGTCAGACAGAGTTACAGCACGCACGGAGATGAGAGAGGTATGTATGGACTTATCTAACTCTGGGGGATACGGTGAATAAGCTAAATTCCCAAAATGTGGGCATGTTCCTTTAACAGTTCTTTTTATATTTGAAACAGCACTTTCAGCACTTTCAGATCTTCCAACCAGTGGCTTATCTAATATAGTTTGCCTCCATCACATTTGTGACACAACCGTTTGCAACAGTTCAACAGAAACTGCAGAGCTATGTATGTAATGATCAAAGATCTTGTTAAAAATAAACTTCAGACACTGAATTCTTCAGAATGTTATGTGGAGCGGTATGTTACTCGCAGCAGTTTTGCTAGTTCCAGGTTTTACTTTTTAATCGAGTTTACTGATCCTGCTCTTATCTATTTTTTAAGTATTACAAAAACATTATGTGTGTGGGGGGAGAGAGAGAGAAAGAGAGAGAGAGAGAGAGAGAGAGAGAGAGAGAGAGAGAGAGAGAGAGAGAGAGAGAGAGAGAGAGAGAGAGAGAGAGAGAGAGAGAGAGAGAGAGAGAGAGAGAGAGAGAGAGAGAGAGAGAGAGAGAGAGAGAGCAGATGGTAGAAGGAGAGAGAGAAGAAACGTCTGTCAAGGAAAAGAGCCAAAGAACTACTGAGGCTCTGATTAGTAATGCCTGAATCCACATGTCAGCTGACAAAGATACCAGGTTAAATATAGCCCAGGTTTGGTATGGCAAACAGTGCGGAGTATGCCAGATAAACAACAACACACCCACCCATTATTTGACCTCATATTTCACCCAGAATGTGTCTGATGTTTGTTAACCAGAGGCCTGGGTATCTTTTCTAGACTGCTTAATGTTTAAAACCATTTGGCACAAAGGAAGAGGTTTGCTCAAAATGAGTAACATCTGGTGAATATGGTGGCAGCAGCACTCATTCATTCATTCATTCATTCATTGCACTTCACTAGTTTGATTCATTTATTAATGTTGCTTTAAGTGCTGTTGGATGGCCAAAGAAACAATGAGGCTGACATATGTGGATGCGAGCTATGCATTATTTAAAACTAACACTGAACATTCTTGCCCACTGTCCCACTTTAACCGCTGTGCTAAACAGGTGCAGCTCTGAAATTAGAGAGGGGAACAATCTGCCTCTTTGAATATTTAGGTGGGGAATCGTTACATTTAATCGCCACATGAATGTCATGAAAACAGACAACTGAACCTTCAAGTCCAAGTTTTTCTTCCTAAGTCGCTCAGTCTAGTCTTTACATCTTAAAGTGGGACCCGTGAAGAGCTAAAATGCAAAAGCTAAACGACTCCTTCATTACAAATAATATAATGATATTGACCGAATGCTCTCAGCACATTTTATATATTCTTTAAATACTTTCACTACAAACCTGCTTAATCCTGGTCTCAAGCCATTCAGCAATACCATTTTGTTGACAGAATCTGTTAAATGCCATGACAATTTTTTCAGCTACTGTAAGTCCTTAAAAAAGTGCATGAAAGTGCATGAAAGATGAATGTTAAACGACTGTGGATCACATTGTAACTTTGGTCTCTTGTGAGTACTTCAACCTGAATAAAATGTCCCCCTGATGTGCCGTTCAGATTTAAGAATGTCCACAAATTCTTAAATCTGCATTCTTCAGCACAGATGGATTTATGTGTGTACCTGTCAGCGATTAGCCTGGTTAGCCAGACCTACATCAAGATGTAAGGTCTGGCAACTCTTCACACAAACGGCTCAATGCAAGGGGCGGGATATAAGGTTGTCCCTCAAAATGCCTCTGCACGCAATAGGATAGCGCTATGACCAATCAGAGCAACGAAGAAGGTGACGTAGTTACCGTAACCAGTCGGCAAAACTCCAAACACATCTTTCTTGTTTAAAAAGGACTTCAGTAGGGTTATTTGCTCTTCTCTCAAAGAAAAACATAAGTCTAAGTCCTCCAGAGTCGCGGCCAAAGCCGCTTCAAAAGAAAGCTGTTCGCCAGCAGCAGCAGCCATTCTTTGTATTCAAGTAGGAACCGTTGCAGCTCTGTCGTCATCATGTTAAGCCCGCCCCACAGACGCTACACACGATGTGATTGGCCTGACCAAATTTTGGTTTTTGGAGCTGTTAAGTGTATTGTGAGTGCCTAGACTAAACCCTGGCAGCAAATATATTTTGCGGCCGCTAGGGTGCGTCTAGATTTCTAGACTAGTCAGCGATGCCATTAGGAGATGCTCAATCGTGAACAACAGATGTCTGTGCCTGTTCATACCATAGACTGTAAAAAAAGGCGGACGTATTGTCCGTGACGTCACCCATAGGTTTCTGAAGATCGTTTTTGAAGCTTAAAGTGCCTGCCATCACCATCTTGGCGTTGCGTCACCGCACATCACTTGCGGATATCCGAAAATGGGTAAAGAGGCGGGACGTGGGTGAAGCTAAGGTGACTGGCTGCTGAAACCACGCCCCCGCCTAGCTCGACTCTAGTGACAGCAGTGGCTGTTCAACCATCACTCAAGCAGCCACACCCTTGATTATGCAGAAGTTTAAGGCTTAATATCATTTAAATGGATGAGTTACAAAAAAATGCATCCTCCTCACAGTTGTCATGAAGGGCAAAATTAGCTATACAGACCAAAAACACTTTTTGTACCAGGCTGTAAACATATTATTTTCTACTGTAAAGTTGGCCATTTTAACATGGAGGTCTATGGGAATTGACTCCCTTTTGGAGCCTGCCTCTAGCGGCCAGTCGATGAATTGCGGTTTAAATCATTTCGTATTGGCTTTATCAGAGAGATCGGAAGGTTGCCCCTCGGTTCATACACAGTTAAAAGCAAACACTTCTGGGTGATTCTCGCGAAATTAGACTTATTAGGTTTCATGAAAAATTTTGATAAAAAAGTAAATGCCATCAAAATAAGAAGCATACAGTTACAAACATCTCTTCATATATTTTGCACGATTTCAAATGACATCATACAAACCAATTTTGTCGTTATTTCCATATTTAATTAAAATTTGCATTACCGCAACGTGTCCATGACTGGATTTGGGTTCTTTGACATGGAAATATTTGTAATTAAAAATATAATTTAAAAAATAAAAAGCTTCAGTGCATGTTATACTATAAACATTTACAGTAAAGAAACATGTGGTATTTGGAGATCATTGGTAAATGTAGAGACAAAAATAAGGAATATAAATGTGTCCAAGACCAATTTTCTCATCCTCCGCAACAAATTTCAATCATTGGTGTAAGCCCTCAAGGAACTAACATTTTCAAAAAAAAAAAAAAAAAAAATTTATAGGAAATATTTTTTAAATCCTCTAAAAATAGTGGTTATAGTTAGTTCAGACCTTAATCTTAAGGATATATACAAAAAATAATTGCTTCAAGGGCTTTTAAAAATCCTGATGCTGGACACCTTCTAAATCTGGATTTTGTGAGAATCACCCTTCTGTGATCAGGCCAATCTTTCCATTTAGGGGAAAAAGAAACATAAGGAGAGTAGAAGCTGTCTACAATACCTGCATCCCAATTTGACAGCTTAGTGTGGTGGGGCTGATGACTCATACTGCAGCCATAAGAGATGCACAGTCTGAGTCTAGGACATCCATTTGTGTCACATACAAGTCTCGCTGCTATAGCTGAAGCTGTTATCTGTGCCAGTCATCTCATCACTTGGTGATAATGGCAGCCTTTGCCAGATCTTCTCCTGTGCTGACATGTGCAAGAAACCAAATCAAAACAATCTAACAATAGTTCCAGCAGATATACAGTATGACACAACCATCAAACCATCTCTGGCCTTACTACCAGGCAAGCTTGGCCGGTTTGTATATTGGGCTTATCAGGCAGATGCGATCCTGATGCCAGTTGGCTCCCTGTGCACATACTCTGTGATCCACAGCAGACAGCATGCAACCCAGTGCAATACTTCAGCACACACTGAAATACTGTATTACACATATTCTTCTCATTGTTCCCAAAATAGATGTGCAATGTGTTATATAATAACATTTGAGATAAATTATACCCTCTTGTAAAGGTAAATCTGTTATAATATTAAAAGTGGACACACAACACAATGCTCCAGCTGAGCTTGATTTTATTGTATGGTACAGGTAAGAAAGTCTGCATGTGATATATTTCTATTTTTAAGAGCCCATGACGTCATCAGCCTGTTTTTAAATAATACCCATGATGCCATGAAATCATCAGTCTGTTTTTAAATAATACCTAATGATGTTGATATGTGACTCTGTCTGTGATATCCAGGCATCATCTGGATTCAAAAGAGCATTAACAATTGATTTCAATCACGGATTTCACTTTTATTTTAATCTTTAATATTGACTGAGTAAGGTCAAATATATGAAGGTTATATTTTTACAAAATGTTCTTGACACTAAGCTATGAATAATGATTTCATTTGAAAAAAGCTGTAAATCACACAAAACTATAGTACCTCTTATTTGACCTTTATCTGGTATTTTTGGTCATGTGCCATTTTAAGTAAATATTTGTTAGAAAATGTTTTACTTATATATTTTTAATTTTAAAAGTATTGATTTACATTTTATGATTTAATTGATACATTTTTCATCAAATCACGAACCCCCCGCAGTTCCACCACGAACCACCAGGCGTTCGCGAACCCCAAATTCTGGTTTATGCTATGACAGAGAAAGCTGCAATCAAGGGCGTAGGAACCGGGGGGGACGGGGGGGACGTGTCCCCTCCAATATTGGAGACAGTTTCATTTGTCCCCCCCAAAAATTATTTGAAAATTTTTTGATTTTGAAATCTTTAACTCGCGTGCTTTTATTTTGAAAGCGCAACACAGCGTCTTTTCACGGCCCGCCCCACCCCCTCAACGGCTAGTGGGGTCTGAAGCTGGGGACAGGTTGTCTGAGGTTAATATGAAGAGACAGCAGCAGCTCAGGTTAAATTATTTCTTTTTACTGGGGAAGAAAGGAAATGTGAGTTGGTATACATTTTGTCCAGGAGGAGGATAATTATATTTTATGTCTAACGTAAGATATGGATTAAAGTTCTCCGTCAATTGCAAAATTCTTAAATTCACTTTTCATAAAGACGACATGTATTCCCCTTGCTAAGCGGGATTTGATCAAAGCCTGGAGTGGAGCGAAAGCACGTTCTTCTCTCCACTGTAAGCATTCTGTAATCACTTCGCTCCGGGTTTTCAGACTGTAGTGTGTTAAGCTGGTAAAATTCGTGTCTTTGCACTGTATGCCTAGGGATTTGTCCCGTTACATGACCACTCGCGTCCAGTTTTTTAACTGATACGCTGATCTAATCAGTGACTGGTACATGTTTGTTAAAATTCATGTGGCGTCACAAGAACCTAGAGGCAGATGACATCAAAATCCTGTGAGAGCGATTCAAGAAAACATACGAGGAGACTGCTATCGAAATGCTTTTACGGTACTTTGATGTCATCCGCCTGTCGGTTCCAGCACCGCTGCCCGAAGTCGAACCCGCAGCATAAGCAGCAGTGCTGCTGATCACAGCACATGATAATGATCACCGACACCTGTCATTCAATCACAGACCCCGTCCCGTCGAGTGTACATTACAGGGGTGATATACGATTTCATATTTTCTTTTTATAAAGTGGGTAATTTACTGTAGCTGTTTCGCCTCAATATGAAATGCCCCAAAAGTATTTCCAACTTTGCTTGGACATTCTCGTGCGTGAGTCACAGCCTGTACGCGTGTTTTAAATAGCTAAATCTATGTAAGATGTGTTTTTAGTTTGTCACAAAAATTAACATGAAGGGGATAACGTTTTTTTAACCCTTAGTGCAGGAGTCACAAGTTTGTTTTAGACATATAGTAAAGGGAATGGTTCAATTAAAGGACTGTGTTAAAAGTAAAGCTGTAAATTAACAAACTATTAATAAACCTACCATATGTTGTAGGCATAAAAGTTATAAATTAGGAGATTAACTATCATTTTGACAAATGGCTTAAAACAATACAATGTATATTCACACAAAACCATACTTGCACTGCTGCTGTAGCCCACCTTTGGTCCTGTATTTTATAGTGACAGTTGGCAACCCTGTATATGCCACATGAGACTTCAATATTGCATTTATAGCAAAAAAGTGGAAGCTTGCTATCAATCAGAAGAAAATAAAATATAAACATGCACTGAAAGTGTATTTACTGAAGTAAATACTGAAGTACATTTCAGAGATTAAAAATGGCATTTAAAATATGCAAACTGACAATCTCTCCTTAAAATGCTATTGGTCTCACCTATTTACATAAAGTGTCAGTTCACAAGACTTTTTTAAGATGTCAAATGTCAAATCTTTTGTGTCCTCAGAGAACATATGTGAAGTTCTAGCTCAAAATACCATATAGATAATGTATCATGTTAAACACATTGTGATTTTTTTTTCACTTTAACCCATGCCTTAGACTTGTTGATATTAAGCTGATGTTGTGATTCAACATCTAACAAGTAACGCTACACTCTTGCTAGGTAAACGTTGTTACTATTAACCTTACTAGCCAACGAAGCCTGGCGAAAATATGGCAGACTTTCCAGTAATGTAATGGAGAAAAGCGATTTGACACTAAAAACAGTATTTAGGATGATGATTGTAAAAGAACATGATGAGTTAGTCTGTCTGTGTGTTTTTGCTTGTTCATGACATTCCCATCAGTATTTTTCTATACCTTGTCCATTTCCACTACTTTCATATTAGAGATCAGATGAAGTTCAGCTGGAAACTAACAGTGGTGACACTGGTGAGGGTAATGCAGGGAGAGCTAGCACTGAGCTCCAGGTAGGTGTTATATGAAGGGTGAGGTGATTTTAGATTGTTGATCATGAAAGGAAAGTTTGAACATGATTAGAAGTGAACACGTTAATTATATCATTTTAGTAGAATAAAGTATGTTGGTGAATGTTTTGCAGTGTATGACATATTTCTGTTCAAATCATTAACGGATCTGTCAGGTTTCCGATATGTGTCCCCCCCAATGTTAAACTCATTCCTACGCCCCTGGCTGCAATAATCTCTGTTAGTTTCTCTCTGTTCAAATATTATAAGAGAGACTTTTATAATATACAAAGCGACTTACAAATGAGATATAGTAACACAAGAACAGCAATACATAAGTGCACTGAAAATAGTCTCATCAAGTCCAACACAGTACACAGCCAAGGGTTGGTTAGTAATTTTTTTGTAAGAATGTACAGATAGAGATAAAGAAAAAGGAAAAATAGATAGATGGTCTTATATTAGGAAGTGGGATAATGGCGGAAGAAATGGGTTTTTTTAGCCACAAATGCTACACCATCTTTTATCTTTGGTCCTAATCGGATAACTGACTGCTGATATTTGTTTCCTTCACAAAGAAGGAAGCAAAATCATCAGCCATTAAATCAGATAAAGGTGGGGGGCAGGAGGACAACAAAGAGTAGAGAAGGTCTTGAAGATAGTCAGGTTACTACTCTTTTACCACAAAAACATGATTAATTTTCATTAGGGAAGCTCACATGGGAAACGATATAATGAAGAGAGTATTTCAATTAGAAGCATTAGAAGAACTAAGATAGACACACTTACACCGATGCCTCTTGAAGCTTGGAAATTAAAGTAAAATATAAAACACAAATTTACCTGAGGAGAAAAAGGCAGAAATCAGACGAGGCTTCTCTGGTGAAACAATAATGCGACACCAGAGGGCGCTAAAATATTTACTTCCACAGACATACAGAGTCCCAAACAAGTTTTCGGGTGCGTTCTCCGAAAGTCGCGTTGGTCGACCGCATACGTAATCAAGGTTTAATATTTCGGGTTCAATTTCAGAAAAGCAACTGTTACATTTCAAGGTAAGAATGAAACTACAATGATTGTATGTCTTAAAAGAAATAAAGCTTAATTTTCTAATGTATTTTAACTGAAATGTGAGAACCTTGACGTATGCGGTCGAGCAACGCGACTTTCAGAGAACGCACCCGAAAACATGTTTGGGACGTGTCCGGCAGAACTGGCACGAATGGCCACCCTAATTATCAATTCAGTTTATAGAGATCTCAAGTAATGCTGATGACTTGAATCAGGTGTGTTAAATAAGGGAGACATATGCAGAGCAGTGGGCATATTTTTTTTTATTCTGAAAAAATGCAGAATAATAGGTAACGTTATACATATATAATTATGACACATAATGTTAATAATTACTTTAAATTACTCATATAATTGAGGGTTATATACAAGACTTGGAACATCAGTCATTGTCATATGGAACTATGAATAATAATTGTGACTTTTTTTCATGGAATGCCACTAGATGAGACTGTTTTAAAAGATACGTTGATACTATGCATGAGACTATAGGGTCGTTTAAGTCGGAAGGCTGCAGCCTCCGGAGGTCGCATATCTGCAGGCTGCATACGTCATCAAGCCTGGTTAACTAAGCATTACATTCGGGAGTCATATAAACACTATTAAGGAGAGTACAGGAGTGTTTGTTTAATACATTTAAGTTATTGTGATCTAGCATTGCCTTATTATTATTATTGTTGTTGTTTTCCTTTCAATATTATTATAATTTAGTTTGTGTTTTGTTTATTTAATTTGTTAGATCTACCTTATATATAGACTATATATAATCTTTGGTTTGTTTTTTGATTTTGTAATGTTCGTGTTGTTAAAGCAATAAACATTTAGGAGTCATAAGCATATTACAAAAATGTACAATTAACTAAGAATAACTGACAACTTTATAATTTTAAATATTCTGAAATAAGACATGATGACATATGCAGCCTGCAAATGTGACATCAAGTGTTTGTTGTTTGAGACTGCAGAGAAATATTTTATTTGAATTATAAGACAATATACCTCTGAAGTTTGTGTGTGTTTGTGTGTAAATGGATTTTCTGTCATCCTTTTCTGTCATTTATTTTATTGTGTTTCAAGTAACACACCTCATTCACACCAAAAATAATGGAACACTGGCAGTCGGTCTGCTTTCTATATTTTTATAGGCTAATAAAAGCATACAGATACTCAAAATCAGACTATTAAAAAAGGTTAATCTGTTACAATGATAATACTGTTGAGCATAAACAAATAGCATGAAATATAGCAGTATAGTACATGCACAATTCAGATTCTTCTTGAAGTATTTCAAAGTGAAATAGTTTATTTAGATTATAGGGATGTCTTCACAATATTATTTAAAAGCCAAATTAATGCCTGATAAGCCTGAGATTTTACAAATCCTTATGACAACAAAGTGCATCTGAATATTTGGAAATTTTTAGGAAAACATGTTTGATCATTGTCCCCCAATGAACTGTAAAGCATATTTAGCCTATGTATGTTTGAATGATTGTTTACCGTCTATATATGCATACAACTGACCGATTTTTACCAAAAACACCCTTTCTTTGAAGCTTAAAACTTTAGCAATGTCATTATCAATTTCCAATCTCCTTAACTTTTTACAGAGAAAGTATAGGGGTTGATAACGTAGTACAGTTTCAAAATTAAAAAGGCATATTGAACTTTTCATTCCAAACAACATTCCAAAGCTAATGAGGTGTGACAACTGTACATAAAACGTGCAGTTTTATGGTGAAACGGTTCAAGTCAGATCATATCGGAGTCACATCACACTGTTAAATCACTCAACAACCCATATCAAACAGTTTGGAATTCAGCCATTATGTCTGTGCTTTCGGCCATATATTCATTTTAGGACAGTAAAGGCAAAATTTCTCTTTTTGCTGTGAAGTCAAGTAATTTTTAAAGATAAATATGAGTAAAAAGTTCGAAATGACACATTTTATTAACATTAAAAGAAGCCCAATTTGGCAATGGATGATAACTTTAGACTAGAGATGAAACCGTATGAAAATTTTACATCCAGGTTATGACCAAAATCATCACGATTGTCAATATTATCATGGTTTTTGATTTATGTAAAAAAAGTACTGATGCAAACCTAATTTAAAATTGATTTAACATGTAAGTTGACTTTTTTCACATATAATTAAATAAATAAGAGTATCATTAATCACAGGACATTTTGGGTCGTGCGATAAATCTATTTTAGATAAAACACTAGTGAGTAAATCAGATTTTCATATAAACACAGGACAAATCAGCAAGTTATCTGTCTGCATATGTACTTTAAGAAACAAACAGAGTAAAAAGGAGCTATAAACTCACCAGATTACATCATTAAATGAAAAATGAATAGAAAAACTGGATCTGTCTACAGAAAGTAAACATGTCATTAATTTTTTTTTCCAAACTGTAAATATATTTTTAGATTTAAATTCAGTCAGTGAAGCACTTTTATCACAAACACATAGCAAAAGTGATTGAATGTGTTTGTCTCACGTTATTGCTTAAATTGGTTGATGCCCGACAGGCGTTTTCGATCAGTGACACTGGCATGGTTAAACTTTAATAAAAAAATTATGCGGTTATAATAACCGTTGGGCATTTTTATGGCTGTTAAGCATTAAACCAGTTATCGTAACATCTCTACACTGTAAAAAAATTCTGTAGAAATGACAGTATTACTGGCAACTAGCTGCCAGTAACTTACTTTAGATTTTACATTGATGTTGTTTACTGGCAACAGTTTGTTAAAAGTTAAATGAACATGAAACATTTTCAGTCTTTATCTTCTACAGTAAGTTACTGGCAACCAGCTGCATAATTATGTCACCATGTGACTTTTTGTATAGGCGAAACAAAAAGTTTGGAGTTTTGGTTCCGCTGAAAGACGATTCCGCCCGGACGACTTACCTGCAACATCGGAACTTCCTGTAGTCTTCTAGGGGCGAATACAGCCTGATGAGGCACAGGTGCGGCGAATTAACACAGCGGTTACCGATTGGCTGACAAGAAGGAGTAGAGGAGGATAAAAGGAACCCTAGAAGCACAGTTGGGGTGAAGTTTGTCCACGCTGTGTTTTGTCTGTGCTGTCGTGTCGTGTCGTGTCGTGTCGTGTCGTGTCGTGCTGGGCTGTTGTGCTGTGGCTACTACGGAGGAATTGGAGTTGTGAAGGAGGATCGCTAAGCGAACTGCCAAGACGGCTAAGTTGAAGACGGTTGTGGTTTTCAATACAGATAGCCGGAGACCACATTAAGTGTGAGTAAACTATATTTTATGGCGGAACAGCACTTTTTGGAGTACTTCGACTCGGCGCAGTAACACCCTCCCTCTCCCATTATGAGAGGGAGAAGGGGAGAGGATTTTTCAGGCGAGTTGAAGTACTCCCAAAAGTGCTGTTCCGCCATACAATATAGTTCCTCTTTTAAATCCGCTTAGAAAAGCGCTACGTTTTTTTTGGTACCACCAAACTTGCTCGTATAACTACTCGTCTTAAATAGGAAAAACGTTGATGTGTTTGGTCACTTCTAACTTTATCTCTGAATGGTACCATTGAATGAATGGGGCTAAGCTAAATGCTATCGAAGTGTCGCAGCGTGCCCCAGTGCTTACATGCACGCACTTAGATGATACAGGGATGTATCAACTCAAGTTAAGGTAATAACATATTTTAATATTGAAAATGAGTAGACTATTCCTTTAACAGTGTGACCAGGCTGGATAGGCTGATGAATGACGGACCTCTCAAAATCTACGTATCACCACATGACCTAATGCTTGCAATGCAGTGCCTTTTTGGCTGTATCTGACAATCGTGCAAATACTGTATGCAGAATAAACGCAAAGGAGCAGAAAGAGAAAGTGAGCGGATAATAAAGCGCTGAGCGCCACAAAATCACAGAAATGTTCTCCATTAAGGGAGCAGGTCAGTCAAGTTACAAATATAAGCAAGCATCTAAATAGCCTATTGCTGCTGCATGTTTCAAAGTCAGGTGCTTGCATGTGTCTTTACCAGAGAAACCTCTAGGGGTGACCATACGTGCCATTCTTCCCAGACGCGTCCTGGCCAGGATTTTGGTGCGTCTTCCAGAAGTGGTATTTGTTGAACGCATATGTTGGCTGTTTCTCAATGTCAAGGATACTTCCTTGGCAGGACTGTTCTTTCCAAGTCACTTCCTTCAGAGGCTAGGCGAGGCTCCTCTTTAGAATTTGGAGAACACGTAAATGGAACAGGCTAGCAAGTACACAAAATTTTGGCTTCCGAGGATCCTTCCTTGACACTGAGAAACAGCCGATATTGAGGTTTTCCCATACAACTTCCAGAAGACGCACCTGAATTCCAGGCCAGGACGTGTCCGGGAAGACTGGCAAGTGTGGTCACCCAGAAACCCCTATACTGCTGTTCCTACCACATCAGGCCTGTTGTTTTTATGCAAACCACAGCAAAACACCAATGCTTATATGTTTATTATTTAAAAAAAATTGGTTTTGGGAAAAACTGTATCAATAGTGCAAATCATATTTTTTTACACTCATTTCACCTTTAATTTGCAGCACTTAAAAAGGTCTTAATATAATTATAAAATATTATTAAATATGTTTATTTCATTGAATTTAAAATCTAAATATTTTAACATTTAAACTGTGTCTCATCCCTTTTAAAATGTGTAAGACAAATGTGTATTTGTCTGTTGTATGGTAGTATACACATGATCTATTCCTTGTAAGTTTTTTGGGTTCACCTATACAGGATCTTGAAAACTCAATCTTAAGATAGATCACATGTTGGTCAGTCTCCGTTTTTATATTTAAACCTGTATAAATGTGTTCTTAGTCATATAAACACAGTGGCTACATTTATAATTTGTTTCCCTAACATCAACTAAATTATTAACTCAGTCCTCCACTGTTGTGTGGGACTAAAAGGAAGTGTGTTGAATTGATTCAAATCATATCTCATCGATTTTTTTTAATGGCTGAGTTATTTTTAACCCATAATGGGTAAATATTTGACATACCATGTGCCTGATTAAAAATGACCCAATGTTGAGTTGTTAATATGCAACCATGGGTTATAATAACCCAGCAGTGTGTTTTATTCAATATTTCTTAAAATATCTCTTGACTCCACAGCAAACAAAACAATTTTGCTTTTATTGTCCCAATATGAAGGGCACTGTATATTGGTAAATGACAAATAAAGCTTAAAAAAAACTTTTCAGAATGGATGTGATCCATTATTTATGAGTCAGGAACAATGTGTTAAGGATTTAAATGCATTTTCTAAACTTTACCACCCAAAGAATGACAGTTGATTGTGTTCAATTGTCTGTTGCTGATTCTTACATTTTTAAGTGCTCATGATGTATTATACTGGTTTTACTGTTAAATAGCCTTAAACCTCAAAACTTCAGTGAACTGGTTCATTGCACAAGTCATTAAATACAAAATGTTTGACATTTTTTCATAACATGTTAGATTTTTTTCTCATTTGCATTTTCTGAAAACATTAAACACAAAACCTAATCTTCAAGCACTATTTGCAAAAAAAAACCTGACGACTTTTGCCTCAAAACAGATTTACCTGTGTATAAAATCAAACGCTGCTCTCAAATCATAAACAAAGTGATCAAAATGAGGCATGTCATGCAAAATGGTTGACCTTTATGTCATAGGGCCCTATTTTAACGATCTGAAACGCAAGTGCGAAGCGCAACGCGCAAGTGAGTTTGTGGGCGGATCTTGGGCGCTGTTGCTATTTTCCCGGCGTGAGAAATAACTCTTGCGCCGGGCGCAAATCAATAAGGGGTTGGTCTGAAGTAGGTTCATTATTCATAGGTGTGGTTTGGGCGTAACGTCAAATAAACCAATCAGAACGCTATCCAACATTCCCTTTAAACGCAAGGGCGCAAGTTCCATGGCGGGTTGCTATTATTATGACGGATTTACCAGGCGCACGCCAGGAGCGGTTCACAGCTGAGGAGACCGACGTCCTTGTACGGGGGAATCCCAAGCTTGCTAGCATAAATCGGGCACGCCGTGTAACGGGAGGTGGATCTGCCTCAGGACCTGACGCCAGCAGAGGACATCGCTGCGTCCACCCTCACCGCTGAAAGGGTTTGGGGGCTTTGAAATCGGACCCAAGAAATGCAAGGTCCAACCCCAAAGTAAACTAACAAATCAAGTTCATATATATTAAGGTTTCTTATGAAAACATTTAAATTATTATTTACATAAAATAAACGTAATACAGCCACACAACAAACTTATTATTATTAACTTATGAAAATATTTTAATCGTTATTTGCATGAGAATTTTTTAACGCAGCCACACAATAAATAAAAACTATCACCACAATATTGCTCACCACTATGATTCTCCTTATCTCGTGTATTAATATTTTTTAGTGTAACAATTTATGATTTGCAAAAATAACTGTTGCATCTGTGTAGATTAGATGCAAAGTGTATGCGCGTTGTGCACGCTATACATTATGGTCAAGCATGCGCCCTTAAAATAGCATAATGAACCACGCGCAACGCCCCACTGACTTTAAACTTTTTTTTTCTGGTCAGTGGCGCAATTGTTTTTTGAAACTGCAAAATAGCATCAGGGATGGTTTGCGCCGGAACACGCCTCTTTCTTTGCGCTGAACCGCCCAGGGAGCGCAAGTTCATTCCCTAGTTTGTCGACGTGCGTCTGTGGAGGGAAAAACCCGCTGTGCGCCGTTGCAAAATACGAACGATACATGCGTCACTGACAAAAGTCAATTGCGCTGGGTGCACGATAGGGCCCATAATCTTTTACTGTACTAGTGTTACTGAGTTTAGGCAACTGAGAACTTTGTTCAGCCGATGGGTTTTAGCAATTGAGAAAAACTGAAAGCATGTTTTATAGATTTCTTTTAGACATTTGTAAGTGTGAACAGTATAGATACATTGCTTTCTAGTAAATAATTTTTTTAGGGGAGTTGTGAAGTGTTAGATTACTGGATAAGACATTCCAAGCGATTCTTTCCATGCTGCATGGCAAGGGAAGATACAGAATCTGTTTGGTATGGTATGGATAAGAATCTGTGGCTTGACAGACTGGAACATCAGGAGGTGTACAAATACTGCACTATACTGTAGTTCCTCAAAGATTGACACCTTGCCAAGTCATTTCTTTTAAGTGTCTTGTTACCGTAAAACTGGCTTGGTTTAATTTCTGTAAACTTAAGGAAATTGATAACGGAAATTTGAAAAATGTAGGTAGAACAAGTCACTAGAAATGTTTTTCTATATCACAGTTTCATTGTAATTTATTTACAGAACAAAATGGTAATTCTGAAATTTGCTGATTCACAATAATTTTTATTACAGTTTTTCTGAATTGCTAAACCTTGTTGTTTGAAGCAAATTCCTATTGGCCTAAACCCATTTTTTTTTAATCATTCACTTTTTGAAAAAACTTACAGTATTGCCACTGAAAAAAATGATTCATTCAATAACTTAATTTTTTTAAGGTACGTGGTTGCAATTAATTTATTTAAGCTACATTTAAACAAAAAAAAAAATAGAAAGGCAAAACAAAACAAAAATTTTTTGTTTAAATTTAGCTTAAATAAATTGATTGCAGCCCCTTACCTTAAAAAAATTTAGTAAATTGAATGAATCATTTTTTTCAGTGTATAGACACATGCTTAGACCAAAGTAACTTGAAGCTTTTGTAACTATACCTTAAACACAGTGTAACCATTGATGAAACACATTGTCAAATTTGCACTTTGTTATTCTGTAACACACTTATTGCAAAAAACACTACACATGTATTCTTACATGAGACACTTTTTCAAAAACAAAATCACCTGTTATCATTGGGAAAACACTATGTTCAAAATGCTAAACTCATCTGGCAAGTGTAGGCACTTACATACACACCTGAAAACAGAACACCAATCGGTCTGAACCTTAGCACTACAAATAGGCCTCAGGTAAGAGATGTTATGAGAACTTTCCAATCATGGAGGCAATGAGAGTCAATGTAAGTGAAGAACAAAGAGAGAGAGGAGTCGAGTAAGACGTGTATCAGATGACATCAGGGCTACTCTGGGGGACCATTTGATAAATCATGGCCTGTCCATGAGGAGGGTTGGGCAAAAAGTTCACCCGAACCTCAGTCGCTACACAGTAGCATGGATAACAAGGACATTGTGAATATCTTCAAGTTTCTGCTCCAGACTGTACCAACTGTATGTGTCACATAATTCTGTATCATATTACAGTATTACAGTAAAATAACTGTACTACACAAAAATGGGTAGTGCTGTGAAGTATTTGTAAAGGAGTACCATTGTAATGTTACAGCACTGTGTACAGTTTGAAAGTACAGTATGTGAAAAAGAACCTAACCAATTATATCCTCTGGTGTCATTTTCTACAGAATGATTGGATGACCTCCTCAAGATGGAAGGGAACGGCTTTTCACTCAACAACAAGAGCTTGCCATTATTGAAATGGTGCCAGAAAATAATGCAATCCGACCTCTTGAGTTCCAACAATGCATCATTGCAAAATTGCCACATGAGTTCATCTACGTGGATGAGGCAGGCTTCAATCCAGTAATTTTTTTTTTTTTACGGTTTTTCTTGATTGCTTTGCAGTCGTCAGCTCAAACTTCACATGTTTAAACCAGTTAACACACAGGCCTACAGTGGCACTCATGGTCAAAATGACACATTTTGTTTGCAAAAGCCTCTGACTGCGCCAAAACATTTAAAATATGCAACAAAAGCAAAATTTGCCTTCAAACAACACAACTTGCACACAAGTTTAAGAGCTCTTTCAGTCAATCATTACACAGTGGACAACAAAATACTCAGTGTGTATCAATCAGTGCACCATTGCCTGTCCATGTAGCCTATTGCCAGTGTCATTTGTTGTCTTTTTATATAGGCTTCTTGCAAAGAATTGTATCCAGAATAAGAAATGCTTTGATGCATTTTGTATTGATTCCGATATTCATTTTTGTCAAACCATGTCTGAAAACTGAAAAACTGTAAATATTACAGAGAATAAATGTAAACAAGAACACAGTAAAATCTACTGGAGTAGAAGACATAGCCACTAATGATACTCAGTCACTTGTCTTGATGATGGGTTGTTGCTAAATTTGATGATTTGTGATTTTATTTTATTTTTTCTGTAAGAATGTTTGTTTTTGTAAAAGCTCTTGTTTGTATACAGTAAAGTATTCACTATATTTACTGTACTAAACTTGTGATTACAGTAATACAGATTGTTAACAGTATTGGTCAAGTGTGTTGTTTTATACAATAAGCAGCATGTTTTTTCCTGGGTGTTGTGTTTGCCATTTTTTAAGGTAGTGTCTAATGGATGCTCTGAACTGTTTATATGATTGACTCGTGTGCATGATTTGAAAGTTTGGTTTGATTTTGAGTACGGGTGAAAAAGTTTTGGAGGAATTTTGCTGGAAGAGCCAGGGGCTTATTGAATTTAGTTTGAAAATTTGGATTTGTGTTTAAGGTTTTGAGAAAATGAATGCTAGTTTTGAGAAATGTGTTTTAGCATTTCAGAAAAACTGTAAAACTGTAGCATATAGATGGTTTCATCGGATGCATGTGCAGACGTGATTACATGTCTGGTTCGGAACTTTACTTCCGGTTTCATTTTTTTTAATGGTCTGACCAGTGGTGTAGTCTACGTGATACGCAGGTATACGCCGTATACCCACTAGAAATTGTCAAGGATTTCCGTATACCCACTGAAAATAGCGCGAGGATGCGTAACAGCATGGTTTTGTGACATTTTTAAACTTTTAGTCATAATATAGATGTGAAGCACTGACCATTAGCATGCTACACTTGCTACTTTAGCGGGTTGAAATACATATTAGGCTTTATACTTCCTGCCGAACTGCGCGATCCGATCGGCGTATATGAATTTCTATGAAATCAAATTAATATAGTGACGCGAAAGTGACTGGGGAGCAGACTGGTGTGACGCCACAGGAAAGTGACAGCAAAGCACCGCGAGAGCGACTCCAGTTATCACATGGAGAAATCTGCTTTGAATCGCTCTCGCGGTACTTTGACATCACCAAGAGGTCTGCTTAGCGCCAAATGAAGTCGAACCTGGAGTGTATCTATCTGCTCACGCGACACTGTAAACAAACAGACTCTATGTGGAGATGTGAACGAGTGGAGCAGTGCTGCTTTACAACGCACATGTGAGTAAACAACATTTAAATCATCAGTCCAGTTTATTACTTTATCTGGAGGGAAGGCTCCAAATGCAATAAAAAAGCCCGTGATTATATCCTGATGGTTTTTAGCTGCCTTCAGTTTCTCTGCATGTTTGCTTGTGCTTCACAGTGTTAAACTTCTCTTCTCTGTGTTCATATATCTACGTTCAAGATGTATATGATCTTAAACTTCTGTTTGGTTTGGGTGTCTAATATTAGGCTACATGATGGTCTTGTAATAATAATTAAGTAAGCCTATTTTCATTTTTAGACAATGCTTATGCATGCAATGACTATGCAAATTAGAGTTCATTCATGGTCATCTTAAATGTTAATTAATTTAAAACATTTACACCATTAAATTACACATGGTAATGTTATCAATAGTTGTCAGATAATAGCTATTGAAAGAGTGAATATTTTTTCACCTTCAATGCATGTGTTAGCCACAGATTGAAGATTGTAAACAGTTTATTTAATTTTAATTAACAGTTCCTGAGTTCCTGAGATGTTGATTAACACTAAACCAGTCTAAAAATCAGTCCAGTTTCCCCAGCTGTAAACCCATTGGCTCTAAAGTCTTTTTTTCTTAATAAACGTAATTTTTAATAATAAACTGACATGTTGAGAACACATTCAGTTTATGTGTTTATGAGTACACTTTCAGAATGCTCTTAGTTACATGAATATCTATACTGTATGCATCTGTGAGTGTGGTGGTGCTGGTGCTTATGGGGTGTCGCGCTGGGACGAGTGGGCATAAGGGTGAGAGGGAAAAATCACAGTATACTCACTACAAAAATCTAGACTACACCACTGGGTCTGACTAGTTGCTAAACTGAACTTTTGAACAAATACCTCGTTGAAAATAAATGTTTTGGTTTCCTAGGTTTGTTTATTTTGCTTGTTATATAAATAAACTACTTTAAAATGACTTTGTTGTTGATTCTTAGCGGAGTTAGCCAAAAATTACGTGTGTTCAACGAAAGCTGCTTATTTATATTGTTACTGCTGAAACTGTCTAAATCTTCACATCAGAAAAAACTCACCTATAACCAGGGTGCGATTTGCCGGGGGGGATGCGTGGGATTTCCCCCTTTCTGGTCAATGTATCCCTGCCTCTGCTTAATTATTTTTATCCCTGGTGGGGATAAATGTATCCCCCCCTCAAAGTGATCAGTGCTACTACACTTGTGGCGAGACGGATCACAAAACTTATGACTGATCCGTGGTTTGGTTAAAGTCAATTTTGTTTTTAAATGCGCTGCTTTGGCTGGCTCTGATACAGCTGCCGCGCGCAGCCTCTCTGTATTATTATTCACCACTCTGCAGACTTGCTCAATGTCCCGCCCACGGCGCTATCTGATTGGTTACAGACCAGGTTACACCTCACGAGTAGCCTATCAACACATGCGAGATGGTTATGGAGCTGTGTGTCGAAACGGTGGAAGGCAGCATATTCATCCGCATATTAATAAAGCGGGAATAAACATCACAATCTGATTATCTGTTTATGATGACAAGCAGAGTTAGTGTCCCAGTCACACCACTGAGAATGGCCGAAGTTACACGCAGATGAGGCGTTTAGCGAGGCGAGGGCGCGTCCAGTTTGCGCAAATGAGGCTAAGTGACTAACACATAATGCATCTGTCTTTTCTATCATTTCACTGTAGCTCCGCATTGCGGTGTAAAGTTAATATTATTACTTTAAAAGCAGCAGTAAAACTGTTTCTACTGTAATGATTTAACTTTGCAATCAAGACATTGTTCATATTTATGTTTAAGTTGACACTACATTGTGCCATACAGTTTTGCCATTCAAGATTTAATTCTTACGCGTTTTTCGTTGTGCATGATCACAGTTCATCATATGTGTGGGGAAAGATAAGCTATTAGAATAAAAATATTGCGTTAGGCTGCTTCATGAGTTAATAAGAAAAAAGATTTTACAATTCCTGCAAATGCAGTGATGAGTTCATGTTCTCATTATTTATTTTTATGAATTAAAATGTTTTGAAATGTGCTGTGGACAGAGACGCATTATGTCAAGAATTATAAAAAATCGTCAATAAGCTCATAATTTGCGCTAAAATAGTCTAAATGTTAAGTTTTAAAACTATTTTAAAAAGCTGGTTATATTTTGATGTTTCTGCGCAAGTTCAGCAGACAGTGAGGTTCGGGTTTGTTCTGATCAGAGCTCGTGAGCGGAGAGCGCATTTCTGAATATTAGAAATATTTAAATTAGAAATATATAAAAAAAAATAATAATATTATAATGGATTTTTGTTAGGTCAGACAATAATTACCACATTTCTCTCTCATATTGCTCTTCATAACCACTGAAAACAGTAAAAAAGTAAAAACTAGTGGTGGGTACAAAATAACTCATGACGAAATATGGTGGGTGCCCACCGTCGCCGAAATCGACGCCTATGAAAACATCCCCCCCTCTGTTTTTTTCACAAATCGCACCCTGCCTATAACTTTGTACTTCTGTTATATTGACCACATAGGTAAATATTTTGACTGTTTTCAGAGATGGGCATAAATACATGGAAATGTATTTCAAATACAAATACAAAATACTGTGTCGAAAATTTTATTTAAATACAAATACAAAATACTGTGAGGAAAAATGTATTTAAATATTTTGTATTTTGAAAATACACAAAATACATGTGAAATTGGTGATTCAGTGCAAGTATCCCTATTAGGCTGAAATCTATCTGGGTCTATTTCTGAATGCCAAAAAGCATTTAGATGTGTGCAACTGCTTAGAATCTTTCATTTTATTTTACGTACCTCTTGCTTTTCCCTGCCCTGTAGGAAATGAAAAACTAGAAAAAAACTTGATAACACTTTACTTGAAGGGATGTGCATAAGACTGACATGACACCTTCATAATCATAACATGACACGTGTCATGAACATGAAGATGAGATTTTTTGCACATTTATGACAACTGCCATTAAGTGTCATTTACTCAATTATGTAATTTTTAATGCAAAGATGACATTGTTTGAGATATCTTTGTTATGACAACTTGACACATAAACCAATACAACACAACTTGTTATAAATCATAAACAATCATTATCACACTTAAGAAACTACCTAGCTTTGTGGGTTAACATTACATTAAACTGTGATTTAAATGTCATTAAGTGTTAATACTATGTCAAATATTATTAATACTCGGTCAAATAAACATTATGAACTGACGAATATTCATGATGCTGTTATAAACCTATTTAACAGAGTATTAACACTTAATGACATTTTAATGACAAATTCAATTTGTATTACTGGTAAATAGTGGTCAGTTATGTTGTCTTGGTTAATGTCAAGTTGTCATGACAAGTTATGATGTATGGGTTAATGTCAAGTTGTCATAAAAGACATCTCAAACAATGTCATCTTTGCAATAAAAATGACATAATTGAACAATTAACACTTAATGACAGTTGTCATAAATGTTCATAAAATCTCCTTCATATTCGTGACACGTGTCATGTCATATTATTAATGTATCATCATAACATCATAAAAACTTTTTCATGCGTCATCGACCCACAACCTAAACGGTTTATATGTGAAGAAATCCACGTATTTTCTTCTCACGAGACGAGTGTTTGACAAATTATTCGGCAAACTACTTTCTCTCATCGCTGCTTTTTGATGGTTTTGAGAACAATTACTCAAGAGTCACCCTCTGTCATTTGCAGAATTATACAACGGGGAGCACATCAAGCATAAAAGTCTTGTAGATTTACTGAGGAGCCTGCAGGTTCAGCAGGTTCACGCCATAGAGTACAGCCATGCGAATTGCAAAAGTGTAAACAAGGCTTCAACGGCACAAAGCTAAAAGAAATCAGCAACTGTGTGCTGATTCCACCACTTGCCGCGTCACGTGTGAAAGGGCCTTTAAAGGAAAACACCACAGTTTTTCAATATTTTACTATGTTCTTACCTCAACTTAGATGAATGAATATATACCTATCTTTTTTCAATACGTGCACTTCATCTTTGCACAGCGTGTTATGAATGTGTTAGCATTTAGCCTAGCCCCATTTAGTCCTTAGGATCCAAACAGGTAAGAATTTAGAAGCCACCAAACACTTCCACATTTTCCCCATTTAAAGACTGTTACATGAGTAGTTACACGAGTAAGTATGGTGGCACAAAATAAAACTAGATTTTTAAGTGAATAAAAAATGAGAACTATATTGTATGGCGGAAGAGCACTTAGTTTGCAGCACTTCAACCTCTGGCGCAGTAACATCATCACTCCTGTGAAGATGTTATTGCGCCCTGAGGTCGAAATGCTGCAAACTAAGTGATCTTCCTCCATGCATTGAAAATAGAAAGTTATGTATTCATTTGTCTAAGTTGAGATAAGAACATAGTAAAATATAAAAAAATTGTGGTTTTCCTTTAAGTCAAAAGTGTCGACCTATTTGTCAGTGTTCCACACTTTGTCTCAGTCGTGCAACATGCAACCGCAATGTGCAATTGCCTGCCAACGTGCAAATATGAATTTGAATTTCCTTTTGCGAAAGTTATAATAACACACATCACATCACACCCAATAATTCAATCGCCCTTGCTTTTTTCCCACTCCAACATTTTAATTATTGCCCACTAAAAGCTGCACAGATATATTTGCTTACCTGAACTCTGGTGTCTGGTCTGAACTAGTTGATGCATGAAAACAGCACCCTGACTGGTTGACTGGCTCAAAGTATTTTGAGTATTTTAAAAATACAAAAATACTCATCTTGAATGTATTTAAATACAAACTACATTTCATTTTTTTCAAAGGCTTTAAAATACAAAATACTATTTTGAAATACTGCCCATCCCTGACTGTCTTGGTAGTAAACAATGGCACAAGATGTCACAAACACTGACATGTTTACTGACATACATTTTTTTTTGAGAGATGAACTAAGGATTTTGAACAAATGATGGGATTTTGCAGGTATTCCATGATGTTGTGATGTTTTTACAAACTGTAAAACTGTTTTGAGAATTGCTTATTTTAAGAATGATTTGAGAAATGCTCGAAAGCAACTGTAAGAAGTGCATATACCAAGTTACAATTATAACTCAACAATCCACTTTATTATAATAAATTGGAAAGTAGGAACTGGAATAATAGATGGTTAAATGGTTACACTGTAAAAAGTAAATAAACTGAGTTGGATTCGTTAGTGATCTGATGACCAAAACACATTTTAATACCAGGTGTAAACAGCCCACACTCTAAAACAAAATTCACGGGATCTGTTGCCATTATTTAATTTAATCATTGGTGCAAGTTAAAAATTCTAAATAATTGATTTATTGAAAGATTTAAAGTTGCAAACGTTTTTTATTGAGTTGTCCAGACATGATAATGTTGATAGTTATATCAAGTTAATATTGTGTGTAACTTCAAATTAATTATCTGTGTTAGTTTTAAAACATTATTTAAGTTCAAGTAACTCAATGCATTTAGCTTGATAACTTCAGGTTCCCAGCATGCTTTGCATGGGACTTGATAGTGAGAGTAAATGTAGAAATATGGTGTTATTTTATGCATTTCTAATCAAGATGAAAACATGAGAAGACTTTTAATGATTATTGTTCTGTACTTTTGGTATTTAAAAGATTTTCTGTTATGTTGTTGATTTTTACGAGGTTACCATTGTGCTGAAGAATAGAGCATTTGCTCAAGTTGAGAACAGACTCACCGAACATTATCTTGCTGTTTTAATCAGATGGCATTTTTATAAAAATGCTAAAACTGGTTGTCTTCTGCAACCTGACAAGTGTTGTTATATAAAAAAGTTCTAATCATTTTAGAAGTTTTGTGTAAATCAGTGTCCACGATTGAATCAAATTTAAAATGCAAAAAAAAACAAGTTAAAACAACTTAATTTTTATGAGTATTCAACGCAATTTTTTTAAGTACATCCAACTTATTATAGTTTGTTGGCCGGAATTCATTTCAGAAGTAGTTGTCTTAACTCAAAATAATTGATGCAAACTGTTGCGTAAATTTTTTTTGTTGAGTCCAAGCAATATTCATACTGTCATTTAAGAATGTTGGGTTTTAAAGTGCTCTCATTGCTTACTGTTTTAAAACAACAAATTCATTGGAAATCATACCAAAAACCATTAATCCATGAAAGGCATGTGACGTCTAGAGATGGTATGAGGCAAGAAGATTTAACAGTTTCCCCAGTACATTGAACACAATCTATACATTGCTGGAAAAACCAGTTACACCAAAAGCTCAAGCGTTAAAGAATGTTATGTTAAAGAGTGATAACACACAGATACACAGATATACATTAAGTTCCAGAGAAATATGGGTCAAAGGTGAAACGGGCTTTCCAAAGAAAAAATAACTAACTAAAAGTGTAACACAACTTTTTTTCTGTACTAAAGAAAATCATGTTTAAGTATATTTTTTTCTGAGAAAAAAATAATGGATATATTTTTTACCATGATTTATACAATATCCATTTGTCAGCCAAAGTTTTTGTAAATATGTAAAATTCATTATAAATTAGAAATTTAGTAAGATCACATTTTGCTTTATATGTTGTGATTAGTACAATGTGACATAAATATACATCTGTCGAGAGAGAGTTTGTGCACTGGTGTTGTCATTGTTCCTACTATTGCACTGTTTTAAAAGTTTTTCCCCATTGCCTACACACTAAAACTGAATGCTTCGACCAAACCATCAATACATAAACTTCTTGTAGCATACCTTATAAACACAGTGTAACCATATAGCTTAAACATGATACATTAACCTGTTATGTTAATTTCTGTGTAAATTCTGTGGTTCAAACAAAGAATATCAGAGTCTATCCAAATAATAAGGCATGGATTAACAAATATCTGAAACATTATTTAAACATGATGAAAATAGTTTTTTTGCAGATCAGCAGGGAGTAAAAGAGTTAAACAAAGCAGTAAAATGTAAGATAAAAGATGCACAGAAGGAATACAAAGAGAAGGCTAAAAAGAAATTAAAAACAGGGAATGCATGAGACACCTTGAAGGGTTTGATGATGGGTAGACAAAAGAAAAGAGTTCAACAACATGAAGACCCCCATTATTTTGCATATAGTCTTAAAGGAATAGTCCATTTTCTTAAAAGAAAAATCCAGATAATTTACTCACCACCATGTCATCCAAAACGTTGATGTCTTTCTTTGTTCTGTCAAGAAGAAATTATGTTTTTTTTGAGGAAAACATTGCAGGATTTTTCTCATTTTAATGGACTTTAATAGAGCTCAACACTTTATACTTAACTCAACACTTACTGTAACAGTTTTTTTCAACGGAGTTTCAAAGGACTATAAACAATCCCAAACGAGGCATAAGGGTCTTATCTAGCGAAACGATTGTCAATAACAAATATGCACTTTTAAACCACAATTTCTTGTCTAGGTCCGGTCCTGAAAGCGTCAGCGTGACCTCACGCAATACGTCATGACGTCAAGAGGTCACAGAGGAGGAACGCGAAACTCCGTCCCAGTGTTTACAAGTGTGTTGAAAGAGGACCGTTCCTACGTTGTTGTATGTGGAATGATACTAATTAATGTCTTTGTTTCAGTTTATTGTTTACAATGGTCCGCAAATGTGCGTTTCATATATGTAACACGTGACCTCCCTAAGTCACTACGCATTTGCGTTAGGTCGCGCTGGACCTGACCTAGACGAAAAGTTGTGGTTTAAAAGTGCATGTTTTTTATTTTTATTGTCAAAAATGACAATCGTTTCGCTAGATAAGACCCTTATGCCTCGTTTGGGACCGTTTATAGTCCTTTGAACTCCGTTAAAAAAACTGTTAAGTGTTGAGTTAAGTATTAAGTGTTGGGCTCTATTAAAGTCCATTAAAATGAGAAAAATCCTGCAATGTTTTCCTCAAAAAACATAATTTCTTCTCGACTGAACAAAGAAAGACATCAACATTTTGGATGAAATGGTGGTGAGTAAATATCTGGATTTTTCTTTTAAGAAAATGGACTATGCCTTTAATATTTTTTATTCAAGATTTGATTATGAATTTGATGATTTGACTGTTAGTAATGAATTAATGATGACCATGATCCACAGCCTATGATCATACAGGAGACGGAGGTCGTCACATTGCTTTAAAAGGTAAACCGCATAAGGCAACTGTCCCAGATGGCCTGAAAGGGAAAGTCCTGACAGAATGTGCAGCCCAATTTGAATATGTGTGGAATCTTCCTGGAAAAATTCCATTATCACCCCAGTGCCGAAAATACCAATCTACCAACCTCAGCGAATATTTAAAAACACATATGTTTTAGTTTGTTTTAATCCTAAATATCTTAAAGAACATTTGAGGATAAACCAACAGCTGGGTTTAGGCACGGATTAACGCACGGGCCTACTGGGCACTTGCCCAGGGCACTGGGCCAGCAGGGGGCCCTGTCAAATTTACTGTGTCTATTATTTTCAAATAAATATTTTAATTTTAATTTTATGTTCAGTAAAATTGTGTTAAATATTGAAGAATAATGTAGGTTTTTTTGCAGTTGCAAAGTATTAACTAGTAAATAAATCAAATAAATAATTTTAATCTATTGCTGCGCTGTTGAGAGAGACATCTAGAGGCGAGTGAAAAGCATTGCGTGATATAAAAGTCACGCGTAGAAGATGGTTACTCAAAAACCAAAACAAAAATGAGTTTAAAACCACAACCAAGTGGATCAGTCATAAGAAAGCACAAAAGGACAGCTTTTCCTCACCCTGCCAGTCAGCAACTGTGAAGGAGAACGTTCATTTTCTCTAATGGCAAGAGTAAATAGGGGCTGGACACACAAAGCTTTTACGCCCGCAGCCAGCGTATGTTTTCAATTGATTCCAATGAAAACTCGGCGTTTTTCAAATAAGCAAGCAGCTAGCGGGTTTTTTCCGCGCTGAAAACCGGCGCTCTGGGTTTTTTTCGCACTCAGCGCTGAGCGCTGAGAGTTCAAAAATATTCAACTTTGAGTGAAATCTCCGCTCGTCAATGTCAGTTCTCACACGGCCGTCCAATTACAGTGGAGGAGGGGCGGGACATTACCACAGCAACCAACCGTCTTACAGCTGAAGTATCACAGCTACCAAAGCGCTCGGCTGAAAAACAGCTGGCATTCGGCGTCCTCAAGGCATTTTCGGCCGTGTTTAAAAGTTTTGGTGTTTCCAGCTTATAAATGCCTGTGGTGAACGACTGTTACACATGAAATGTAATGAAATGTCTGCTAAATGTAGAAATGTAAAATATTTATGGAATTTTCTCCTGTGATATGATTTGGAGAGGTCAGAATCTTTTTGATTGAGTATGTTGTACAGTATGTTGTATGTTGACAGATACTGGTAAGATATAAATAAACCAATTTGTGTTGTGAAAGTACAGAATATTGTGTGCATTCTCTCCCCCTGTATTAGTGCCATTGTTAATCCTGTAAGATGGGGCATACAGGCAGAGGCGAACCAACACTTGAGCCCTGTGCATACAGGTGCAACGCTGTTGCCCAAAAAATTGGTAAAGGGGGCCTTTGAGACATCCGTGCCCAGGGCACATCATCGCCATAATCCGTCCCTTACCCCTTTATGAAAATAAACCAGCATCTCAAAGAGTGCATAATGTCAGTGTATTATATATTTACCATATCAACCATATGACTGTTTTTATGTAAATTAACCGTATGTAAATGGATTAAAGACAAAACCTACGTCCTCAATTGTAAAAATATTATAAAAGTAAATAAAGTTTTTAAGCTGCACAATGTTTTTTGATAGGGTTAGGTTATATTATTTATAACTAGTGGCGAATTTTGTAAAACAATAGAAATCTATCATTTAGAAAGTAAATGTAATACAGTATAGAGTATGCGTTCTATGTAGCCTATTTGTTTGAGTTGCGCATTAATGCAACTTAACGCAGTCTTTCTCAAACAGTTATCTCTTCCTTTGACAGCAGCAGAAACTGTGTATTACTCCACGCCTTTTGATACTTTTTTGAATCCTTAATATTTTCACATGATTATTCTCTGAAAAACATGCTTATCTTGCTCTATAAATGTGATTTGTCCTGGCAAAATAAGTGATAAAAATGTCATATTTTGACATTCTCTTTTTAACAACTTCAAAACGATGCATGATTATTAGAATCCTGACAAAAAAGCATACATCTGTTTACAGTAAGTGAGCAAACTACATTTTGAGAAAAATCCAGTTAAAGATCTTTGAAGAAAAATCAAGGAAAATCACCCCATCCATACCTTAAAATCACTGGTAAAGCTAATAGATTTGGCACACACACAGACAGTCAAAAATAATATCTACACCCCATTTACCCAGGCAACATTGCCAGGAGGGGCCCATGTGGGCTTCCTATGTGGGGCCTATATGGGTTTGTCTATGGGTTCCACTATGGCCCCATCTGGGTTAGACCACATGAATTTAATGTAGAAACTGAGCGGGGCTTATGTGGGGCCCAGCTGGGCAACACACATAGGGCCCATTTTGCCCCCACCTAATGAAGCCCACATGTTATTTACCAGGGCACAGTCTGGGTTTTTAATGGGTACTGGACTGGTCCCTTATTATGTATTAATTATACTATTAATGCTTAATTGTAATTTACAAAAAGGGTAAAGCAAACATGCAAAATCTGTGGAGATGCTGTGTAGTAGAATTTTGCAAACTGCGTGGAAGTTTTTATTTTAGTGTATAAACAATCAAATAAACCATGAATTCTTGGGTCGTTCTATGTTGAAAATCAGCTGGGGGGAAGTTGGATGGTTTGTGTTGATTTTGTTTCTGCTTGATATAATTTGTATATTTGATAATGGTCTATTCTGATAATGAATTTTGATTTATGTTTTCTTATTTAAAATGATTGATTGGTTTACAGTTTTGTTAAAATTGATTTATTTAAATCTATTTATATTGTGTTTGTGTTATCCACTGTGTGTGTGTGTGTGGACTATAGTCCTGTAAGTTTCCCTTATCATTTGAGTTTTTTTCCAAGTAAGAATTCTTGTGTTAACTAGTTTTGTTTCTTTAGTTTATTTAGTTGAGCAGAAATGTGGAAATCTTTAATCAAATTTAATTTGTAATTTTTGATGGGGTTTGACCTTGAATAAACTTTCTTTGTTTTTGGAAAACCTTTCTTATTTTTGCCTTTGACTGCTTATCCCTTACAGAAATCATACCAGAAACCATTAAACCATGATGTGCCATTTGGTCAGGTGCCATTTAGAGATGATATCATTATCATGTAGTCTACTGCTACAGTATATGTAGAAAATGTACAAACATGCATGCAGTGTTTCATATAGGTTGTCTACAAAGTGGTGGTTCAATCCCCAGCTCCACCTGACCCCTGACCAAGTGTCGAGGTGTCCCGAAGAGCTGGATGGCGCCTTGCATGGCTGACACTGCCGTCGGTGTATGAATGTGTGGTATGTGAGGCAGCTTGTAAAGCGCTTTGGATGGCCATAGGTCTGTTAAAACTTAAAAGCGCTATATAAATGCAGTCCATTTACAACACTATCTCTCTCTATCCCTCTCTCTCTGTCACTATACAAATACAAAATAATTTAATTTTTAACTAAATACTGAATAAATTAGCTAGACTTTGGACTCTTTTGTGCTTAAACATTAATATTTAATACAGCACCAAGTGGCTAGAAGATCGAACAGTTATCCCAGTGCAGGTTGAACACAACCTATACACTTTTGGAAAAACCAGTTACACCCGTAGCTCGAGCTGGTGATAAAGAGTGATAACACTTATCCTGGTAAAACTATAGATTTAGCATAGCAGTTAAAAACAATATGTATATGAAAAATACACCTAGAATTTTTTTTAAACTTTTTTTATTGTTTGATTGACATTGAGACAGCTTTAAGATCTTCCAAACTCAGCATATATTTAATAAAAATTCTCTATAATAATATAATAATAAACACTGAAATAATTTCATATTTAAATATGTACTGTATCAACACAGGTTATTTTTTATATAAAAAGCCTCAGCATTTACATTTGAAATGTATTAAATATATAAATAAACAGGAGACTTAAAACAGATATTTACTGACAGATAAAGAATCATTTAATGCACTTAAGATTAGGGGAAGTGGGCATTGCAGGTTTGTCTTTTTCATTTAAAAAACAACAACAACCAATTCATTGAAACGTTATTTAATGATAAATAAATCTAAAAATAACCATCGGAAAACGTTCTGTATAACTTTTTTAAGGTTGTTTAAAAATAACCTGAAACGTAATGGGAAAGTTATTTTATTGTTTGAAAAAAATAAACCTATAAAAAATGTATAACCTTATTATTTAGTTCCCCAAAATAACTAAAAAAACTAACGTTAGGGGACAGTTCTGTGTTTGCTGGGACCAGTCTTCAATAGACTGTATAAATGCTGTATATAATGAATATTTACAAAAAAACACCATTATATATATCAGAGCTCAATATTAAGGAATGCCCGGTGGCCCGGGGCAAGTGTGAGAGACGTTCGGGCCAGTAAAAAGTATTGTCCCCATCGAGCCAGTGCTTCACCCTTAGTCACTAAAATATATTTTCATCGTTGTATATTATTTAAAATCTTGGAAGCAGACATTTACTTGGGTAAAACATGACGAAAGAAACAATGCAATATTGTGCACAGTTTGCTGTCAGTTTACAGGTAGGCTAAAGCAGAAGTTGGGAGACTTTTTTCGTTGGAACATGTCTGTTGTAAATTTATACAATTATATTTGACTTTTAAATTATTATTTTTAAATATGTGACACTGACATTTTTTTATTGGTGCCAGTGAAATTTTTGGCAGGGCAAGTGAAAACCTGAACCACTGGTCCGACAGGGTCAGTTAAAATCATTTGCGTTGAGCCCTGTATATAGCCTATATATATTATTTACAGGACAGGGACTCTGTGCACGCAGTGAAAGAGCGCGCAGAGCTCAAGACTCCAGCCGCAGTGAAGAAGTATGGCTTATAAAGTACGGCACGTCTATTAGTAGATGCCATGTTGTGTTTTTATCTATCATATATATCTAAAATAAGTAAAACACATTTCCATATAAGGAGGAATAAAACAATACAAAATCTATAATAATTAAATTAAATTACTGGATTATATTACTTGTATATTGAATATTATATGGATGTATTATAACACAGGTTATTTTAAATAAAAATGCATAAACACATCTGACATTGTATTTAGATAACATTGTATTTTATCAAATATATAAATAAGTGACTTCAACACAATAAAAAAGACTTACAATAGATATTTATTAAAAATGAATAAAGATTGAATTTTACTTAGATGAACAGATCTTACCACATCGTTAGCCGCCTCTCAATTATTAAGTTACAACAATTAATAACATCATCCCTTCATATAGACGTAAATCACTAAAATATATTTTAGTTCTCACATATAAGTTACTAAATGGAGAAAGAAAATGGAACTCGCTCTCAGTTTTTACAACAATCAAAAGCATCTAATACATTTTTCTCTTCATGAATTTCATTAAAATAAAATATATTTTCGTTTTCACATATTAAAGTTATGCTACTTATGAAGAAAAAAGAAATTGCTAGAATAATATTAGACTATAGTAAAAACGAAATGACAAATAAATAAACATTTCATTCACTTAAGTTTAAATAATCGACAGCAGTTTAACGTTAGTTCGCTCAGTTTTTACAACAATCAAAAGTTTCTAACATCATTTATCCTCATATTCTTTTCCTATTCTTCTCATATTACCCTCAAATCGCTAGGAAATCACTCACATGCATATTAATTTCCACTAATATAAGTTACAAAATCAAGAAAGAGAGAGAAAAAAAAACGCAAAAATAATGTTAGTCTCTGAGGTAAAAACGCTTTTTTTTTTTTTGCTGAGCACAAAAGAAAACGGTAGCCTACTCCTAAAGAGCGCAAGGTAAGCGCTTGCAGAGGAGCATGCGCATATCAGACGTGCTCACTAAAGGAATAATGGGTTTAATTATGCTTTCACTTCATTTCCTGAAAAAAAACATTAGAGAACGTTCTGTATAAGTTATTTTCAGGTTATTTAAAAATAGCCACCCTGCAACGTAATGGGAACGTTATTTTATGTTTGCAAAAATAAAACCTTAAAAAACGTTTCCAGAACGTTATTATTTGGTTCAACACATGAACACGCCCCCTTAGGAAAGAATGAGTGGCAAAACATTTACCGAAATGCCTGTATTTAATAGAAAGCGGAAGGATAACTGACAATTATCATCTTAAATAGAATTTAGTTGGCCTTGACAGTGACCCTAACAACTTGCCAAACAACCATTAGTCAGAGGATCTTGGCATGTGACCAGACATCTCTTTTGCCGACATATATGTGTTTGTGTGTCTTATACTACCAAAACAATAGCTACAAAATATTGTTAAATCTGTTTTCACAGTCGATCAGACAACAACTTACCCCATTTCAGACGCGTTTCCTGGTGTTTCCGCGCATTTCAGGCAACATGGTAATGCTGTCGCTCAGACTTTTTGCCTCTCAGTGCGCTTAACCGCATTCATTCCGCCGAAGGTGACGTCACGTGCATACCCTCTATAGCTTTATGATCAAAGCCTGATTTGACAGAGAAAGCTGATGAACAGCGTCATAAAACCAGTGAAGCATTGCTTTGGTTTTGTCATCACGAAACTAATCTCCTAACCTTGAGTTTTTTTCCCCATACATTCATCGTGCGGACGCTTAGTGGTAACAAATTGAAAAAAGGGCCAAGCGGGACCGTCTAGGTTGCATTTTGATGACAGCAATCAGGTCTGACCCTAAAACAATTATTTACTTAATGCTGCAACAGTAATGACATTTAACTAAACAGTTGGGCTTTGGCAAATCGACTTGAAAATGTTTGTGTGTGTGTGTGTATATATATATGTATAGTTTCTAAAGCTGGAGATATTTTAATATCTAAGTAGATTTCCAAATAACATTTTAAAACCATCATAGTTATTTCTGTTGATAATTTCTTTAAATACTAATGAAATTAATTACAATTTACTATACCGTGCGCTTATTTTATTTAAAGGCAACGTTTTTGACAATTGGAAAAATAGACAAAATTTACTGGTTTAAAAATATAATTATATTTAAATGTAAAATAAATTAATATTAATTATTTTAGTCATGCTCTATGAATGTGACATAACTGTATTATTGGAAGGTTACTCCATATTTGTCAGCTGTAGGCCAATATTGGCTGGTTTGGGGATACTGAATGTATAATTTAATTGCAAAGATAGAGCTATAAAAAGCAAAATGTTACAGACTTCATTTGACATTTAAATTTCTCTTTTTGCAGCACTCTGCTCCTCTCCACTTCCTCCTCAGTTATTCTATAGAACATACATCAAGTGAATAAACAAGATCCAATCATGGTGGGACTTCGTCAGAATATTAATTTCTTCTATTTTGTGTTTGTTGGCATGTCACTGACTGGGTATGTAAATTCGATTTACATTTTGCTGATTTACACGTGTGATGTTTGGAAGTTAAATGTATTATTTTGGCAATTATGCTGTTTAGTTGATATGATGTGATAGATACGGGATGTTTAGTTCACCGTCAAAAAAGTTAAAAGGCATAAACTCAAAAAAATGTATCTCAAGTATCCTGAATTTATCCTGAAGCTGAATACTTCTGTCAGTACTTTCTTCTGTCTTTGAATTACTATTGTTTGTTCGCTCAGCATTTTTTTATATATATTTTTGAGCAAATATTTATGTGTGATTTATATTTGTTATACGTGTGTGATTTATTAGTTAATAAGCAGTTGTGTAACTAATTAATTAAATTGTGATTTTACCATGCAACATGAATAAACTATAAACAGTATTCATTAGGGCTGAAAAAAACCCCGATTTACGTTAATCAGTAAATAATTTTTTAAATGATAGTAGGCTATGATTCACATTTAATTGCTTCATTTTAGTCTTTGTTTATAAACGAGGTTGATTCGACTTTTTTTATTCCAGAAGGATCCAATTGTTTTGATGTTTGCACCATAATACTTAATTTTGTGAAACTGGAACCTCCTGTTGTGCCCAAACATGGACAAATACACTGCTTTGTGTTCTTAGAAAAATAGTTGGTTATTATATTTATTGGTTCTTCTTCCTAACCCCAAAATAGCTGGAAGAAATCTGAAAAAAAAAGACAAACCAAAGCTCGCGTCTTAGGAGGTTAAACATTCGGTGATCGTTTAAATGCTATAAAAATATATAAAAAAATACACCATAACATGGCCAAATTTTTTGGTGAAAAAATACATTTTAGTAAACATATTTTAAAATATATTAGATTTTTGGCCCTTTTGTATACATTCTGAAATATATTTCAAATTAGGCTATTTCTAAACATATTTTTTGCTGTGTGGGACGGTTCAGTTATACGTAACATATTATTTTGGTAATTACATGACTTAACAACGTAACTAATACAACCCAGGGAGGTAATTTTTTACAATCATATAAACATTAATTTGCTTTTCAATTGAAGTTAGCTTGTCCTTTAGAGACGTCAAATACACTGGGGAGCTCTTTACATGGGAATTGAAAGCAGCATAACTCATCAGAGCAGAGCACGCACACAGCAGAACGGCGTCTGACAGAACCGGTCGTTTCTCTGAACTGACCCGTTTCACAAAGACATGTTTCAGTTGCTTATGAAAACCGCATTTAAACATGACATATTAGGGTATAATCTCACACCATCTCGTCTGACAGCAGTGCTTTTTTAAAGGTGCTACTGAGAGAAAAGTTATTTTTACAGAAAATGTCGTTATTTCCAACCCATACTAATGACATGCGTGGTAAGACACACACTACTACTACAAGCGTTACAATGGCACCCGGGTGGGTACAGTCAGCAAATGGGAACACTTTTAAAATAAACTCTATAAAATATAAATAATATAGCCTATACTATTTATAATTTCATTGGGGTAAATGCCTCTCTATATCAATAGTTTAGGTAGAATAACCTATATCAGGGATGGCCAACTTTGATAATGACGAGGGACAGCATTTTTCTCCTTTATACCAAGGGAGGCAGAACCACACGCACAATTTACATCATTCTTAATTTTCTTTATTAAGAAACCACAATATACAATGAACCGGTCTTTAAAGATTTTAACTATTAAACTTGGCAATTATGCTAATTCTAAATCATAACTTTATTTTCAGTGGACAAAGCATTTTTAGATAAAACTTCTTAACTGCATTGCTTTAACATTTACGGAAGAGGATTAGGGCCACTGGTGAAAAAAATTTGAATTCTGACTTTAAACTCAGAATTCTGACTTTAAACTCAGAATTTTGACTTTAAACTCAGAATTCTGACTTTAAACTCAGAATTCTGACTTTAAACTCAGAATTCTGACTTTAAACTCAGAATTCTGACTTTAAACTCAGAATTCTGACTTTAATCTCAGATTTCTGAGATTAAAGTCAGAATTCTAAGAATAAAGTCAGAATTCAAATTCTGAGATTAAAGTCAGAATTCTGAGATTAAAGTCAGAATTCTGAGATTAAAGTCAGAATTCTGAGAGTCAGAATTCAAATATTTTTTTCACCAGTGGCCCTACTCCTCTTCCGTAAACATCTGTAACAAACAAGGCAGTTTTAAATTAGTATAAAGGAGTTTCTCATCCTGCCCTCAAGAGAACAAAATTATATATATACATAATAATAATAATAAATAATACATACATTCAAAACAAAATATATAAAAATGTTAATAACAAAGTATTTTACCTTTCAAATCTAAGAGTAATTCTGTCTCGAGTCCGATCCGTTACCCAAACCAGTGGCATTGTTTTTAACCCGACTGGACCCGAATGTAAACTGACGTGTGTGCAGTCGCAGCCCCGGTGGGCTCGCAACCAATTTGGCGAGCTGCTCCATTTGTTTATATGACGATGACACCAAGGTAACCGCTAAAATTTACATTTAAAATATTCTGACATGTCTGTCTCTACGAAAATTTACCTATCGCCAGCCACATAATGTCGTAAATAGGCGCTCTTGGCAAACAGAGGAGAGGTTTGAAGGACATTAACACACACATTAACACACATAGTTCAGGGCTTCTCGGGTCCGTTTGGGAAAAACACATTCATTTTAAATAACCCGAGACCCGATTATTGTACCCGACATGTGTCCGAGGCACGCGTGAAACATTTAGATCCGAACTTGATTGGGTCTTGGGTCGGACCTTGGGTTTTCGCATTGACAGTAAAAGAAATGGACACAGCGAACCCATTGGATTCAACGGAGACAAGTGAAGTCAATTAGAAGCACGCACTTCCTGGGTGTCGAGCATACTGCGCAGACTCAAACTGAGCTCAATGACGTGGATGTCACGTGAGCAACCTGCCTGACAATTGTAAGTCTTCTAATAGCCGTGCCACGGGAAATCTGAATCACCTACTGAATCTTGCAGAGACGGCGAGCGTGAACAGGAGCACATTTTGGTTAGCATTTTGATTAATAATCTCCCTTGACTTTATGCCTTCACGTCCACCCGATTGCCTCATAGTCAGTAAAAGATTGCCTGTGAGCTTCTCTCCCAGTCCATACGGTAATTTCTCTACTGTGACAGAAAGTCGCAGGTTATGACGCAATCGTTAGCCTATTTTTACAAAAACTGCTTTTACTGGGACATAACGTAAGATACATGGTAATGGAGCCTTTTATACATTTTCATGTTTCTTTAGAAATAATTAATGGACAAACGGAGTCTTTAAACGCCTCAGATGTAAAGTTATTCGCTGTCAAAGTGACGCCAAAATGAATGGGAGTCAATGGGATGCTAACAGCAGATGGGTGTTTGCTAAGCAATGGCGGTGTCCAGGGAAGCTTCAATAAAATATGAAACCCTGCCCCCCTGGGTTTTCGGACCCCGTGAACTTGAAGACCTCTTCTTCACATAAGCCCAAACACGGGACTATGCTTACTGTGACGATCCGCGGGACCTAGCGCCCCCTCCTGGTTGGGAGGTTTTACGTCCGAATACAAAAATCATAATTTTAAAAGTATTTGATTAATTATAATATGGTCCAGCGGGCCGTATTAAAATTTACCCCGGGCCGTGTGCAGCCCTCGGGCCGCCAGTTGCCCATCCCTGGCCTATATTATATTGATATAGAGAGGCATATTTTAACGGTCTACATTCAGGGTGTGTCCGAATCCACTTTTGCTAGTTTAATAATGGGAAAAATGGGCTGTGCTCCTGGCACAAAAAGGGCTGTTCCTTTTCTCATAATGAGTAATTGGTGTGTATTGGGCGTAATTAGCGTCTCATCTCCCATCCCCTTTTAATGCCAGTTTTGGTCAGGCCATGGCGGATTCCCTATCTATAGCTTAGCATGTAAGAAAAAAACGACAAGCAGAGGAAGAAGATCACCAGTTTAAGAAGAATATTTAAAAAATGTCATTTTTTATTTAAATGGTTAATTAAAGCGTTGGATGTCCTTAAAAGTTATTATTTCACAGGAATAGGCATAATTAAAACATCTTTATTTGTAACAAATAGTGATGAAGAAATTACAAACGTGAGGAGAGCCGTTTTGAAAAATTTTACCTAAAAATGGTACTCATGCAGGTACAAAGTCATGGGCTGGTCAGGGAGTTCAGAGAGATCAAGATACTCAGTTGTATCAGGTGACTCTGCTGGCTCGGTTTAATTAGGTGATTCTGTTGGCTTGGTTAAATCAGGTGACTCGTTTGGCTTGGTTGAATCAGGGAATTCTGTTGAATCAGATTAATCGGTCGATTTGGTTAAGTCTGTTGAGTCGGTTGACTCGTTAGATTACGACGATTCAGTTGATTCCAGTGACTCGGTTGGTCGATTCCGATGACTCGGTCCACCCGGCTGACTCCGACGACTCGGTCCACCCGGCTGACTCCGACGACTCTGTCCACCCGGCTGACTCCGACGACTCAGTCGATTCCGATGACTCGGTCGATTCTGACAACTAGGTTCCCAAGATGGCCGCTGCCACATCTGAACCAGTTCACAAGATGGCCGCCGGCACATCTGAACGGGTTCACAAGATGGCCGCTGCCACCCCTGAGTCACTTCACAAGATGGCTGTCACACTGTATATCCAGTTGAGGCCTAGACTAATCAGTTAGTATCTAGTTTGCCGACTAGGTTTCTGACAAGTAGGTCGTTTCTGACAACTAGGTCGACCTGGCTGACTCCGACAACTTGGTCGACTCAGTCGATTCCGATGACTCTGTCGATTCCGATGCCTCAGCCATTTTTGACGACTCGGTTGACTCGGTCATTGGGGTAACTGGCAAACTAGACACTAACCGATTAGTCCAGGCCTCAACTGGATATACAGTGTGGCAGCCATCTTGTGAAGTGACTCAGGGGTGGCAGCGGCTATCTTGTGAACTTGTTCAGATGTGCCAGCGGCCATCTTGTGAACTGGTTCAGATGTAGCAGCGGCCATCTTGGGAACTGGTGCAAGCATGGCGGCGGCCATCTTGGGAACTGGGGCAGGTGTGGTGAAGACAAGGCTGGACAGAGTTAATGTAATGCATACAGACGTCCAATGTTGTGCCTGAACGTGTTAATTGAACGATAGTTCATAAAGTCGTTCATATTTTGGGCGAACATGAACTGAACATACTGTATTACTGCCTGATGAACGTTACTGTGAACTCGTTCATTCTGGTGCCTGTGAACGGAACACTCTCTCAGTTTAACTTGTTCAATAGGGTGCCAGATTTCTATAAAGCCTTCCAGGCGAAAACCCGACTAAAACACACCGTAAACAGGCCTTAATATGTAGCAAGAAAAAGCAATCTGGAAACACCAGCCACCAGTCAGTGTCGCACCGCTGCATGCGTCATCAAAACAAAAAGCAGCATGTAGGTGAAAAAGCAGCAATGAGTTCCCTTTCCACCGTTCACTCTACGTTGTGTGCTCTTGGGGGCCAATCTAGTCTGACTTATGTGTAAAACGCCAATGAAATTGCAATGAAATTGCAATGAAATTGCAATGAAATTGTGTGAATGGTATTCGCATACCAGTCTCTGCCCACACTTACGTGTAAAAAAGGTGACGAAATGCATTCATTCATTCGCTCTTGTTCTTCGGAGCTCACTGGTGATTTCTCTCTCCAATCAAACTGAAGAAATTATATTGTTGGCGATACAGCTTGGCAAGCGGATTTGTATTGGAAAACACCATCCCCTGGGTGCTTCAGCTGTTTTTTAGTTAGAATGTCTTAAAGAGCAAATTTCCACACAGAGTGAAACATCCTTTTAAGGATGACTTTTCATCTCTGTGTTCTTGGATGTGGCATGCATCTCTCTCCTGCTGACGGGCATGATCGTTGTCTTGGCTGTCTAGGTCGCCAGCATGCTGAGGCAACGTTTGTTGAAGGGACATGTTTCATTGCAAGAGTATGTCTATGAAGACGTTGCGGTCGCGGTTGGTGGCTTTCTTTGTGAAATCGCCGGCCACCGTGTTTGCTTTCCACGTTGGCGGGGCGGCTGGTAATTCAGCATCCGTCAGTATGGTGAGCAGCGTGGGCGATGTGGGACTTAGTGCAAGCACCTTGCTGTCGAATAAATACCTGCAGCCCGCTCGCCCCCCGCTACGCTCGTCTTCCCCCGTCAGCTTGGGAAATGAGTCAGTGTTTCAGCCTTCGGGCAGTCTAACTGTCACTATTCAGGGCAGAGGATGAGTTGTCTGTTGCAGCATCGGAGGGTGACATTCTGTTGTCTGATGCGGAGGATGAGTCTATGAAGATGCCTCCTATGGGTGGTCGATCCCAGGACGAAGCCGACGCTCAGATGGCAGCCGTGCTCGCTTGGGCAGCCAAGAGCATTGGGTTGCAGTGCTCTGCACCGCCTTCACCCAAACGCTTAAGGCTGGATGAATGGTTTCTGGGTTCCGGCCGTGACTCTAAGCCACGCCCTGCCCCAGTGTCGTTTGATCCTAAGGTGCACAAGGAGCTTTGGTTGTCCAAAAGAGACATCTCTGGCTTAACCTTGCGCAGATGAAGGATGCAAAGATGGTTCGCTTTCTTGATGCTCCCATCTCGCAAGCAGGGCTGTTTGGCGATACTGTAGAGGACTTCGCTCTTCACGACCATGGATTGGTTCTTAGCGATCGACCAGAAGGACGCATACTTTCATGTCTCTACCGTTTTTTCGGTTTGCTTTCGAGAGAATTGGTTTGCACTCACAGGGACCTGGTGTTACAACATCTAGATCATCTGGGCCTCCGGGTCAACTGGGAAAAGAGCAAGCTCTCCCCTGTACAGAGCATCTCTTTTCTCGGAATCAGGTTAGACTCAATAGTAGCGTCTCCCTAAAGAATGCGCTCAGTCATTGTTGATGTGTCTGAAGTCTGCAATGGCACATCAACTGCCTAGAGTTGTTGGCTGTCCTGCTAGCGCTGAGGCACTTTCTCACCATCTTGCAGAACAAACATGTGCTCATCTGGTCGGACAGCACAGCGACAGTGGCATACAGTGGTCCTTTCGGGCCTCAAGATGGCTCCATTCGAGCCCCTAAGAGAAACTGATCTTTCTCATCTTACGATGAAGACCGCTCTTTTAGTGGTGCTCGCCTCTATTAAGAGGGTGGGGAACCTACAGGCACGCTTTGTTTCTCTGGAGTGCCTGAAATTCGGAGGTAGTGACTCCTGTGTTACTTTGAGATTTCGGCCCGGCTATGTGCCCAAGGTTCCCACTACTCCCTTTAGGGATCAGGTGGTGAGCCTGCAAGCGCTCCCCTCTGTGGTAGATGACCCATCCCTGTCATTGTTGTGTCCGGAATGCGCACTGCGCCTTTAACTGGATCACACATGGAACATAAGAACTTCCGACCAGCTCTTTGTCTGCTTTGAATGACAGCAGAGGGTGACTGCTGTCTACAAACAGAGGTTGGCGCACTGGATTGTGGACACCATCACTTTGGTGTACCACTACCAGGAGCTGCCGTGCCCATTTGGAGTGAGGGCTCAATCCACTAGAGGTGTTGCCTCCTCTTGGGTGCTGGCGCAGGGCGCCACCCAAACAGACGACACGAGTTGGACAACGCCTAAAAAGTTCGCCCAGTTTTACAACCTCCGGGTTGAACCAGTGTCAGCCTGGGTCCTCCAGGGTAACAACTCGCCTGGTGACTGACTAGACATCTAGGTGAGTAGGGTCCTGTACCAACATACCCTTCTATTAAATGGGTTGGTACCTTTTCCATCATCTGCTTTTTTGATATAGACTGAGCAGAGCAGTCTTTATCGGTTCAGTATTCCCTGAATTATGCCAGAACTGAGATTCATATCCAGTCATTTGTCTCCACTGTCTCACATGGATAGTGTTCTCCAGCGGTATACCCACTCTAGTGTCTCCTCCACTTTGTGAGACACAATTTTTGACATGTTATTCTTCCCAACAGGTGAGACCATGGTCTATTTCATACAGGCTCCCCCACTGGGTGAGGTATGGTCTCCGTAGTGCCCCTTTTTCTATACAAGTTTATTTTTTGGCACATTCCCAGTATACTTCATTACCCTGCGGGCTAAGTCGATGCTATCTGTTTTAAAAGCCCCGCTGGTGTTACTGGTGAGGGGTCTGTTCCTCCTCCTCGGACCCCCTTGCACCTTACTGGAACGTTTTGATGTCATTTACCAACAGTACGGCATGTTGTTCCTGCCTATGATTGCTTTTTGAGGTCAAGACATGAGACAGAGTTTGTGGAGTTTTACATAGGGACCCAAAACTGTCGTCATCGACACAACGTCAAGTGAACGACAGAAAGAGAACGCCTCGGTTACGTATGTAACCACGGTTCCCTGATGGAGGGAATGAGACATTGTGCCCTCCGTGCCACAACACTGCTCATTCCGCTAAGCCTCATCGAGCTCCTCAGACACAAGCGAATGAATGAATGCATTTTGTCTCCTTTTATACATGAACGCAAATACCATTTGCACAATTTCATTGCAATTCCATTGTCATTTTACACACAAGTCAGACTAGGTTGGCTTTCAAGAGCACACCCCATACTGTCGTCATTGACACAACGTCTGTGCAAACTTTGCTCACCAGATTTCAAAAAGAAAATCCGCAGCACACCTGAAACGGCACATTGAACTGATTCACCTGGCTATCATTTCAAGGTATTTGCGAGCATATAAAAAAAAAGACAGTCAAGAAGATCCTCGACCCAAATCCCATTAACTGTGTACAGTAGCGGCTACGTTGTAATCTCCCAGCCACAGTTGGACAACCTGGTGGTAAATTAATAATCTCTTTAATAATAATAGTAATCGCTCAAATACGCAGCATTCAGAAATAAATAATTATTAAATAGAAAGTTCATCATTTGCATGTGTTTCTAAACCTTGCAAATGTTAACATTTAATCAATTTTAAACTATTTGAGCACAATAAGATGTTAAAATTAGCTGTTTCTGTGCACGCATTTGCACTCTGCGTTTCAAAAACCACGCAAACACGTCTCTCTGAGCTTGACACATACACCCAAAATTATCTCTTTTGGTAAATATTCTCATAAAAACAATCAGTTATGTCTTAAAGTTCGTGGGGAATGAAGTTCATATGGTGAACACAGGGGAAAAACATAAGGGCACCGAGAATGGGGTTGTGACAGTACTCCCCCCTCATGGGAGGCGCATCCTCGCACCTGGAAAAGGAACAAAGTACTACCTGGGAGGGGGTGGGCATCCTGGAGGCTGGGACTGGGTATAGGAACCTCCAATATGATCCAGATTGACTGTGATTAGCCCAGTGCTGCTCGCACTAGTGGCTATGGAGGTGCGGGCAGTTCGGGTGGCCACGGAGGTGTGGGCAGTTCGGGTGGCCACTGAGGCGCCGGCAGGACAGGAGGCCCTGGAGGTGCCGGCAGGACACCAACGGTCACAGACCATAACCCTGGGGACATGTAAGCACGGGGGGCTCATGGTCACTGCGACGGTGGTGGTATGGCCCCCCCAAAAATTCTTTGGGACAGACATAGTGTTCAGGGCATTTGGGAACAACCATCTTGGGCAGGGCAAAGAGTTCAGGGAGCTCGGGAATGGACACCTTTGGCCAGGCAGAGAGTTCAGGGAGCTCGGGACCAGGTGAAACAGGCGAATCAGGTGAACCAGGTGAAACAGGAGACTCAGGTGAACCAGGCGACTCAGGTGAACCAGGCGACTCAGGTGAACCTGGTGAAACAGGCGACTCAGGTGAACCAAGCGACTCAGGTGAACCATGTGAAACAGGCGACTCAGGTGAACCATGTGAAACGGGCGACTCAGGTGAACCATGTGAAACGGGCGACTCAGGTGAACCATGTGAAACGTGCGACTCCGGTGAACCATGTGAAACAGGCAACTCAGGTGAACCAGGTGAAACAGGCGACTCAGGTGAACCAGGTGAAACAGGCAACTCAGGTGAACCAGATGAAACAGGCGACTCAGGTGAACCAGGTGAAACAGGCGACTCAGGTGAACCAGGTGAACCAGGTGGAACAGGCAATTAGGATGATTCAGGGAAGTCAGGCGATTCGGGTGATTCAGGCAAGCCAGGTGATTCCGGCGATTCAGGCAAGCCAGGCGATTCAGGCAAATCAGGTGATTCAGGTGATTCAGGTAAGTCAGGTGATCCAGGCGAATCAGGTAAGTCAGTCGATTCAGGTTCGTTAGTTTGAGTGTACTCACAAGAAACTGAAGAGCAGTACGCAGACCACGTACACCACAGGGCCATGGCAAACATGGGAAGCACGGAACTCAAAGGATATACCTCCGATGCAAGAGGGACTACGGGACCATACCTTACCGGACTTTGGATTCCGGCCACCTGCACAGACATCATTCTAGGATTCCTCATCTTACGGGGAACAGATATTGGCATGGAGGTCTTCTCACAGGGAACAGAGGAGCAAGTCTTCAGCTTGCGGGGAAGAGATAAGCGAGTCTTTGGCTCACTGGGAACAGAGAAGCAAGTCTCCAGGTCGCGGTGAACAGATAAACGAGTCTTCATCTCTTAAGGATCAAAAGAGCGAGTATCCAGCTCGCGGGAAACAAAAAAACCGAGTCTTCAGCTCGCAGGGATCAGAGGAGCGAGTCTTCATCTCGCTGGGAACAAATAAGCAGATGAATCAGATGAAACTGTCTATAGGCGCATATTACTAACACGCTCTTTAAATAACAAAACAAATTACACTTTAGACCAGGTTTTAAATAGTCAATGGCGTAGTCTATTTTATAACAATAGGACATTAATGAAAAAACTCCATCGCACACCTGTAGTGAATAGGTGCGTAGGAAAAAAGACCAACAATTAGGTAGTATCAGAAAGGAAAAAACTCCCGCACACTATCATATACTTGCAATTAAAAAATTATTTATTATTAGCACCTGATGAAGGTTGTGAGACCGAAACGTTGTTATGAATAAATAATTTTTTAATTGCAAGTATATGATAGTGTGCGGGAGTTTTCCTTTTTGATAACAATAGAACATGAAAGTGATCACTGCACAGTGATGAAACTAGCAAAAAACACTCAAGTCACACCTTGCGCCTGGTGTATAGGACCCCTAAATGTTCAAAGGGTCTTGTCCCTCCTCCAACTTTTTTGAAGTGATTCTAAGGTTGTAAAAAAATCTAAATATTAAGATGATGTATTAAAAAATTAGGTGTGTTTGACGTCATGCAACGCTGCTCAGACTGGTAAGAGCAGATGACTTGTGGTCTGGCCTGAACGACCCTCCACCTCTTCAGGAGTGAGGGAGTTTGGTCTATTTGCCCTACTGGTAGTTGGTAGGTTGCCTCGCCCAACAATGTGGTTACGGGACCAGAGTCAAACGCTGCCTCCAAGCTCCACATCAAGCCCACTGCTTCCTATCCAGGATTGCGTCCTTGCCATTGTGTCCTTAAAGGACACCCCTCCATTCTCGTCAAATTCTGAGAGCCCTGCCCCAACAGTCAGCCTTTGGGGAAAAAGAGGGAGAAGAGCCTCCTGGGAGTCTGTCTCGGATGATTCCCTGCCTGAGACAGTGATATCCCATATGACCCCATCTGTGCCAACTTGTCTGTCCCTGTGTCCCCTCGATTGGCCTCGACTCTGTGACTCACCCCAAGAGGAAGAAAAAGAAGAAGGGGGCATCAGCTCCACAACCACAGTCTTCCCTCGCCTATGCTTGACGTCCAATCCCGTTGCAGCCACTCCATGTCTTGGCTTCTCAGCTTGCTGCAGCCTCTTCTGTGTTGGGCCCTCAGCTAGCTGAAGCCTCCCCAGTGCTGGGTTCTCAGCCACAACCACACCAGTACCGGCCCTTTAGCCAGCTGTGGCCTCTCCAGTGCCGGTTCCTCTGCCAGCTGTAGCCTCACCTGTGCCAGCCCCCAAGTCTGTCTCAGTCTCCCCTGTTTCCCTATTCTCCAGCCAGATCCCCACCCTTTATGTCAATGCCCTCCCTGAACTCCGTCCCAGGCCCAGGGAGCCCTAAACCACCCTCTGGCCCTGGCTCATCCATCTCTGCTCTGTTTCCTGTCCCCCAGCCCTTGAATCCTGCTCTGTTCCCATCTGCCTTACCTGCCTACCCCGGACCCATCTCATTTCTGCCTGTTCCTGCTGCCTTGCCTTCATTTGTTGTACCCCTCCACCCATGCCCTCTGTCAAGTTCACTCCTCCCAGAACCCCTGCTAAGCCTACCCAGACTCCTTGCCCTCTAGTCTCTCCCTCACCTCCTGGACCTAAGACTCCATGCCCGCCCAGTCCTGATACACCTGGATCGCCCCTCCTCCAGAACTTTCTTGTTCAGCCACTCCCTTCCATTGATGCTATTTTTGTTGGTTAACCCTAACCCATTTGTTATGTTGTACTGCCCATGTTGTTATTTGTCATGTTTTGTTGGTTCTTGTCTGTGTTTCCTGTCTAGAGTGTCACCTTGAGCGATGCCAGGTGGCATCCCACTATCCCTATGAGTCAGGTACATGACAGTCCCATGTGTTTTGTGTGAAAGCACATGGCCATTAATTGTTTTCCACTGCTGTGTGCTTTTCTGTTTTGTCTCCAGACCCCATTGTTTCCTCGTTAATTATGCTATTATTGTTTTATGCCCCACACCTGCCTGCCCCTGATACCTTGTTTAGTTCCTGCCCTATTTATTGCCCTTGTGTTTGCTGTCTTTTGCTGATTCATTTTGTAACATTCCCCATGTCAAGTGTTCTTTAGAAGTAAGATTTTTGTCAAGTTTATTGTTTGTTTTGGTCAACTATGTTTAGTATTATTGATACTGTATCCTGTTGAAATGATATTTTGCCCCCTTGTGAGTTTTTGTTTTCCTTGTTTATATAATAAACATGTTTTGCTTTCCTGCATAGTCTGCATCTGGGTTCTTATATTGTTATTTCCTTTATTTGTGATTTCGGTTTCAATAGCCGGCCGATAGAAAACAACCCTGCTGAAAAATCCAGCAAAGACCAGCATAAGCTGGTAGCTGGTTTTAGCTGGTTTAAGGTGGCAGTAGCTGGTCTATGCTGGTCCTCCCAGCCTGGCAAAGCTGGTCAAGCTTCCATCATGACCAGCTAAATCCAGCTAGACCAGCTTAAAAAGTGACCAAAACACAGCTAGACCACCTTGCTACACCAGCAATACCAGCTAAAACCAAGCTGGGAGACCAGCTAAAACCAGCTCACCAGCTTATGCTGGTCTTAGCTGGATTTTTCAGTAGGGAATGTTGTGGGAGCTGCTTTCACATGGTGAAACAATGACCCTCATAAATGCTTTTTTACTTCATCTTTACTGTCTTTTACAGACTTTAATGTAAAATATGATTAATGTAAATAAAGATTTATTCAGTTTATTGTGTTTTAGTGTTTTTTTACCACTATCCAGTCAAGTCCTGAGTTTTGAAAGGGGCATTTTTAGCCTTTTCTTTAAAGGAATAGTTCACCCAAAAATGAAATGATGTCATTATTTACTCACCCTCATGTTGTTCTAAACATGTTTAATTTTTTTTTAAAATTTTGTTGAACACAAAAGAAGATATTTTGATAAATGATGGTAAGCACACAGTTTATTATAACCATTGACTTTCATAGTAGGAAAACAAATAACATGTAAGTATTGTGATAAATGATAATGAAGATATTTTGTTAAATGATGGTAAGCACACAGTTGACGCCACCCACTGAATTCCATTGTATTTGTTTTCCCTACTATAAGTCTATATATTTAACTAATTTGTACTGTGTTTTGTTACTTGGTCAACCACTATTTGCAATTCTGGTAGATGCTAAATGCATCTCATTGCTGTGTACTTGTACTATGCAATGAAAAAAGTTCAGATCAGTCTGCCTGTCTGTTGATTTAAATATTTTGTCTTCTCTTACAGGCTGTTTTTTATGGGCTACAACTCCAATTGGCTGAAGTGAGTTTCACATAACTAAAAACGAATGTACACAAATGTATAAATTCCACAAAGTATAGTCATGTACAGTAACCCTTGAAGAGAATGAACAGTGTCAGCGTGGGTTTACTCCGGGTACTCCGGTTTCATCCCACAGCCCAAAAACATGCAAGATAGACAAATTGGAGATGCCAAATTGTCCCTACCCCAACCTGTGTATGGATCAACTTGTCTGAATAAAACTTGTATGGATTAACTGGTTCTCGCCAATGAATATAGCCGTAGATGCTGGAATGGCATAAAGAAATAAAGGAAGAAGAAGCAGAGATGTGTGTATCTGTTGGAAAGTCTATTTTTGAATAATTGTGACTTTTGTTTTTGTGGTTTTAGTTGCAGAGCTCAACAAACAGACGTTATCAAGTAAGTGCTCATGTAATGCATATACAAATGTGCAATAAAAACATTCACATGTACACTGTAAAAGATTCACACATACATGTACTGTACAGTAGCATTGCACATGTTTCCTAATTATCTAGGCGTAGACATCATGCATACACCTACTACATAAAATAGGGGGCATTGGTGGCCAAGTCATTAGAAAGTTGGGCTTGTAACCAGAAGGTTGCAGTTTTTTATTCTTACAGCTGACAGAAAGCGATGGCGGTGCCCACTCCGGGTGCGTGTGTGTGTTCACTACTCACTACTTAAACGCAGAGGTCACATTTCGAGTATGAGCTAAAATCTAGTCCCTTTCATGACATGATGTTTAAATGTAATTTCACAATTATAACATATACTAATCCTGCAATCTGATTGGTTAATGAAAATGTTGATCCAGGACCAACAATGGTGCTGATCCAGGATCACATTCTACTTGGTGAAATCACGTTCACCATACTTAAGATTATTTTATTATCAGGAAAGAGAAGCAGCATGAAGACTGGGGATTGCGTTCATTACCTGGGTGTGTACAACTACACACACATACACAAAATTTTATATTTGTATGATTATAACTTGTGTTAAATGTGTACCAACAATTAAGTCTATAAACAATAATCTACTCTATTTAATCTTTGTACAGGATGTTGTACAAACAGCCGAGTGTCCTAAATGGGTACGTATTAAATTGGAGCAGTACACATTCAATTTTAAAGGCAGGTTTAAATAACATTGATTTTTGTGTAATTAAAACAGTCGAGCAGATGTCGTTTATGTGACACCATGGTTGGCGCCAATTGTTTGGGAGGGAACCTTTGATCCTACACTGATTGACTCTATCTACAAACAACAGAACATCACTATAGCCACCACTGTTTTTGCTTTGGGAAAGTGAGTTCCACACACTACTAATATTTTTTATGAATCCTTATCTTTATTTCTTGTATTTTCTACACCGTAACAAGTATACATTTTTTCATATTTCTTAGTATTTCTTTAAGAGTCATTTAATTTAAATGTCAATTCACACAAACTCCAACTCTTAGGCAAAAACATAGAGAGATCCCAGTCCAGATGAACAGAAATATTCCGGTTTGCGGTTCAACCCTAAAGTTGACGTTCCTGAACCGGTTAGAACAAAAAAATTAAGTTCCTGAACCGGTTAATAACGTTCCATGTCAGCTGTGGGACATACAAATAAGCAGGCTTATCATTAGGACATTAAACTTTAATTATTAGTCTACATAATTTTCCTTAAGTCTCTATCTTGTCATTAAACATTAAAAAAGCTACATTATGTAAGTGGCATAACTGTAATTCTGACATGCCTACATTTGTTGAGTGCACTTAAACACGCGTGCACACACAGACGGAGGACGAATTACAAATGGCGCTTCGGGAAGAAGATGCAGCATAAACAGTCGCTCCACATAAAGTTAAAATTAAGTTGTTTTTCAATGCTTTATTCACCAAATGTGTTTAAATGGGCTACAGTATAAGACACTGTACCGCAACTCTTTCTCAAGTTTACACATGAAGAGTTCTGATCTTTGAAGGGCATAGGGATAATCACGTTTGATTGGAGTTGGACCGGACACATTTTTCCGCATATGCATTTGTGCAAACAGAAAATTGTTCACTTTAGTGCCTTTTTGTGGTTAAATTGTTTAAAATCACTTAAGTGTTAACATTTCCAAGCCTTTGAAACATGTGCAAATGATCAACTTTCACCCATATTTAAAATTGCGTATTAATCCGCTATTCACATGTGAGCCGAACTGTGGGTCGTGATCTGTACGGAATGGATCACGGATCAACTGCGATCCATTACACCACTAATTAGTATTAAAAAAATACCTTGAGATACTTGGTACAGTACCCTACAATATTTACCTTTTATGACTGAGCATTAAAGACTTGGGCTTGAGTAGACTACTTGCTGGTGGCAAGCTTCTCGTTACTCTGATGAGCCAACGACGACCAGAAGTAAACTTCACAGAGTCATATTGCACAGAAATCTTGTCAAGGAACGGAAAAAATAAAGGTATTAACGGTTACCATTATTTTAAAAACTGTTCTGTTCCGGAACATATATTTTTGGAAAGTTTCTAGTTTCGTTTCAGTTCCTTGCAAAACATCAAAAGTTTGTGGTTTTCGTTTTCGTTCCATGAACCGGTTCAAAGCCTTGGTCCTGACTATGGTAGCAAGATTAGAAAGCTCAGGAACGGCCATCTTGGTTGAGACATGAAGCTCAGGGGACTCAAGTTCAGATGATTTGGCCATTACAAGCAGTTCAGAAGATTTGATTTCAGCCGTTTTGGTTGAGAAACAAAGCTCAGGGACTCTCAAGAGATTAAGGTTTACGGGCTGTATCAACCTCTGAAGATATAGAGGAGCTGACTGTAGACCATACACCATAAAGCAGTAGCCACTACAGGAACCACTGCAGAGAGGGCATAGACCTCTTATGCTTCTGGGAGCACTGGACTTGGGAGCACTGGAATGCCAGCTGCATGAACAGAGAATAGTGGAGGATCCACCATACTGAAGACCAGTCTCTGGTAACCAGTAACTGCCATTTTGGGGACATCACAGATTATGACTGAAAACACTAGTGTAGCGGCATTGTTATCTCTAAGCTCTGACATGGCAGCCATCTAGGCTGTGGGCTTTAATGTGGCCTCCAGACATGGCAACCATCTTGGCTTTGAGCTTTGATGTGGCAGCAATCTTCAGAACTGGCTCTGGAGTGGCGGCCATCTTGGGTGCTGGCTCTGGAGAGGTGAGCATGACATGAACAAACTCTGGCTTAGCAGGCATGATGTGAGCATGGAGACTATCTGGTGGACCTGTAGACCATGGAGCGGCAGGCACTGTAGATAGTGATGGGTGATTTCAAAACACTGCTTCATGAAGCCTTAAAACGCGGAGAGAAACGGATGTGAGATGTAAGTGTATTGTGTTCTGATGTTAGTGGTGTGGAAAATTGTTTGCTGATGGAAGAAGTTTTGTTAGTGAAAAAGTTAGCAATGTCATTAGCTGAGGAAGTGGGTGGAGCGGGAGGGGGAAAAACAGATAATTAAAAGTTTTGAATAGCTGGTTAGTGTTAGGAGCGTTACTTACCTTTGTGGTGAAGTATGATGACTTAGTGGTGGTGACACTAGCTGAAAAAGAGGACTGAAATGACTCGTAGTAACAGAGGTCGGCGGGGTTATCAATTTTGTGCCATTTTCTTTCAGCAGAATAGTATGCTTTCATCACCAGCAGGGTGGATGACTGTAATGGACTTCTTACTGGGATCCCCAAAAAGACCATTAGACAGCTGCAGCTCATACAAAACACTGCTGCCAGAATTCTGACAAGAACCAAAAAATCTGAGCTCATTACTCCAATCCTCAGGTCTTTACACTGGCTTCCTGTTACATTTAGAATAGATTTTAAGGTATTGTTACTCGTTTATAAATCACTTCATGGCTTAGGACCCAACTAAATGACAGATATGCTAACTGAATATAAACCTAAAAGATTACTCAGATCATTAGGATCCTGTCAGTTAGAAATACCAAGGGTTTACTCAAAACAAGGTGCGTCAGCATTTAGTTATTGTGCCACCTCTAGCTGGAATCAGCTTCCAGAAGAGATCAGATGTGCTTCAACAGTAAACACTTTTAAATCTAGATTAAAAACACATCTGTTTAACTCAGCACTTTTAACTTAAGTCCCTTTTACTTCTGTTTTATTATTTTTAACATTTTAAACTGTTTTTGTTAAAATCACATTTATTTTCTTTAATTATTATTTTAAATTCTCATGTATCTTTGTTTTTATTGTGATTTTATTGTGTATCTATTATTTTTACATTTTCTTTTTTCTCTTTTATATATTGTATTCTCATTTCTATGTAAAGCACTTTGAATGACCTCTGTGTATGAAATGTGCTATACAAATAAACTCGCCTTGCCTTGCCTTCTTGAAATTGGTACAGTACTTGGGTCATGACTGATGACGTTTCACAAGTCCACGAGAACAGACAAGAAAGTATACTGAAAAATGGCCCAATTCTCTCTCGTACACACACTCATTCTTTCATTCACACTCTGGCTCTATTTCACAGCAATTGCTTCCCTTTTGTCCACATC